>NC_045436.1:176440789-176440865 GCF_002776525.5 Piliocolobus tephrosceles | reverse complement strand
AGAAGAAGGAGAAGAAAGAAGAAAGAAGAAAGAAGAAGAAGAAGAAGAAGAAGAAGAAGAAGAAGAAGAAGAAGAA
>NC_045436.1:176196858-176440779 GCF_002776525.5 Piliocolobus tephrosceles | reverse complement strand
AAGAAGAAGAAGAAGAAGAAGAAGAAGAAGAAGAAGAAGAAGAAGAAGAAGAAGAAGCAGAAGCAGAAGCAGAAGCAGAAGCAGCAGCAGCAGCAGCAGCAGCAGCCAGGCACAGGGGCTCATGCCTGTAATCCCTTCACTTTGGGAGGCCGGGGTGGGTGGATCACCTGAGATCAGGAGTTCAAAACCAGCCCAGCCAACATGGTGAAACTCCGTCTCTACTAATAACGCAAAACTAGCCAGGCATAGTGGTGGGCACCTGTAATCCCACCTACTCGGGAGGCTGAGGCAGGAGAATCGCTTGAACCCAGGAGGCAGAGGTTGCAGTGAGCTGAAATCACGCCATTGCACTCCAGCGTGGGTGACAAGAGCAAAACTCTGTTGCCAAGGGGGAAAAAAAAAAAAAAAGAAGAAGAGGAGGAAGAGACACCAAAGAGCCAAAGAGCTCCCTCTCTCCACGTGCACATGGGAAAGGCCGTGTGTTGTCATAGCAAGGCAGGTGAATATACCTTTCCTCATGCTGCCTCAGTTCCTCAGATTAGATCACTGGATCTTAGCATTGTCTCAAGGATCCTTTGAGAATCTGATAAAAACACATGTGCAGGTAGACCCAATCTTTGCTTGAAATTTCAGAGGCACACACTAAAGAACATAATGAGAGGGTCCTTGAACCCCTGCTGGTCTCTGTAGTGCCTACTAGTCTTAATGTTTCCCCACCCTAGCCTTACACATGATGCATGCAACAGAAGACAATACCAATTATTGTCAAATGTGAGCTTCCTTTCAGGATAATGAGAGCAACTACATATCCTGAAATATCAAAGAATGCTAGGGTATTCTTCCTCTCATGTCCAGACAAACCATTAACCTTTTTTCATCAGGGAAGAGAACCCACACTGAATAAAACACTTCTTACAGGTCATGTACTATGCAAAACTTAATTCAAACTTTTGCATCTGCCTGAAGATAGGTTGCTGTTATCAGTCCTAACTTGTCACCAAGAACAACTGTAAAAGCTGAAAATTTTTTAAAAGGTCTGTTTGAAGGCATCACAAAATATCCCAGGCAGGCCAGACTTGAGGGATCAAGACCCCAGAGAAACACATTAAAGTGAGTGCTGCATCCCCTGCGGGTTTCATCCCTTGCAGTGTATTTCACAATGTGGGGTCACAGAGACCTAATTGAAAGCAGTGAACTAGAGCATGAGGCAGCATCTTACTGGGATAAGAAGAATCATCTTAGTCCATTCTGGCTGTTACAACAAAAGCTGACTTATAAACAACAGACATTTCTTTTTTATAGTTCTGAAGGCTAAAAGTCTGAGATCAGGGTGCCAGCATGGTCAGGTTTTGGTAAGGGCCCTCTTCTGAGTTGCATACTAATTTCTACTAGTAGCTTCACATAGTGGAAAGAAAGCTAGCTGGATCACTGTCCTCTTCTTTTTGACTTATTTTTTTAAATTTTACTTTAAGTTCCAGGATACAAGTGCAGAACGTGTAGGTTTGTTACATAGGTATATGTGTGCCATGATGGTTTGCTGCATCTCCTAGGTTGTATCTAGGTTGTAACTCATCATCTAGGTTGTAAGCCCCTCTTACATTAGCTATTTGTCCTAATGCCCCTCACCCCCCAATTGGCCCCGGTGTATGCTGTTCCTCTCCCTGTGCTCATGTTTTCTTATTGTTCAACTCCTACTTATAAGTGAGAACATGCAGTGTTTGGTTTTCTGTTCCTGTGTTAGTCTGCTGAGGATGATGGCTTCCAGCTCCATCCATGTCCCTGCAAAGGACATGATCTCATTCCTTTTTATGGCTGCATAGTATTCCATGGTATATATGTACCATATTTTCTTTATCCAGTCTATCATTGATGGGGATTTGGGTTGGTTCTATGTTTGCTATTGTAAACAGTGCTGCAATAAACATACATGTGCACGTGTCTTTATAGTAGAATGATTTATATTCCTTTGGGCATATATACCCAGTAATGAGATTGCTGGGTCAAATGGTATTTCTGGTTCTATATCCTTGAGGAATTGCCACACTGTCTTCCACAGTGGTTGAACTAATTTACATTCCCACCAACAGTGTAAAAGTGTTCCTATTTCTCCACAGCCTTGCCAGCATCTATTGTTTCTTGACTTTTTAATAATTGCCAATCTGACTGACGTGAGATGGTATCTCACTGTGGTTTTGATTTGCAGTTATCTAATGATCAGTGATATTGAGCTCTTTTTCATATGTTTGCTGGTGCATAAATGTCTTCTTTTGAGAAGTGTCCGTTCATATCCTTTGCCCACTTTTTGATGGGGTTGTTTGTTTTTCTTCTTGTAAATTTGTTTTAAGTTTCTTGTAAATTCTGGATATTAGACCTTTGTCAGATGGGTAGATTGCAAACATTTTCTCCCATTCTGTAGGTTGCCTGTTCACTCTGATGCTAGTTTCTTTTGTTGTGCAGAAGCTCTTTAATTAGATCCCATTTGTCAATTTTGGCTTTTGTTGCAATTGCTTTTGGCATTTTCATCACAAAGTCTTTGCCCATCCCTATGATTGCCTAGGTTTTCTAGGGTTTTTATGGTTTGGGGTTTTACATTTAAATCATTAATCCATCTTTTGTTTTTGTTTTTGTTTTTTTAGACGGAATCTGGCTCTGTCGCCCAGGCTGGAGTGCAGTGGCGCGATCCTGGCTCACTGCAAGCTCCACCTCCTGGGTTCACGCCATTCTCCTACCTCAGCCTCCTGAGCAGTTGGGACTACAGGTGCTTGTCACCATGCCTGGCTAATTTTTTTGTATTTTTAGTAGAGACGGGGTTTCATCGTGTTAGCCAGGATAGTCTCAGTCTCCCGACCTCGTGATCCGCCCACCTCAGCCTCCCAAAGTGCTGGGATTGCAGGTGTCAGCCACCGCACCCGGCCCTTTAATCCATCTTGAGTTCATTTTTGTATAAGTTTTAAGGAAGGGGTCCAATTTCAATTTTCTGCATATGGCTAGCCAGTTTTCCCAATACCATGTATTAAATAGGAGACCCTTTCTCCATTGATTGGATTTATCAGGTTTGTCAAAGAGCAGATAGTTGTAGATGTGTGGTATTCTTCTGAGGTCTCTGTTCTGTTCCATTGGCCTATGTGTCTGTTTTGGTACCAATACCATGCTGCTTTGGATATTGTAGCTTTGTAGTATAGTTTGAAGTCAGATAGCATGATGCCTCCAGCTTTTTGCTTAGGATTGTCTTGGCTATACAGGGTCTATTTTGGTTCCATATGAAATGGCCTCTTCTTATAAAAGCACCAATCTCATTTATCAGGGCCCTACCCTCATGAACTAATCACCTCCCAAAGATATCATATGGGGATTAAGATTTCAATATAGAAATTTTGGAGGGAACACAAACATTAGTCCATTGCATTCTGCTCCAAACTCCCTAAAGTTCATGTCATTCTCACATGTAAACTACATTCATTCCATCCCCAAAGCCCTCAAAGTTTTAACTCATTCTAGCATCATCAACTCCAAACTCTTAATCTAAGTATCATCTAAATCACATAAGGTGAGACTCAGAGTACAATTCATTCTGAGGCAAAATTCACAGCTGCAAACATGTGAAATCAAACATGTTTTCAAAATACAGTGGTGAGACAGACATAGATAGACATTCCCATTCCAATATGGAGAAACAGAAAAGAAAGAAGGGTTAACAGATCCCAAGCAAGTCCAAAACCTCACAAGACGACTTTCACCAGGTCTTCCAGCTGAAGATAATCCTCTTTGGCTTGATGCTCTCCCGCTAGGGCCACTGAACACACTGGGGCAGAAGTACAGTCTTGCAGACCCACTCAGGAGGTAGTCTTCTCCACACAGCTCTGCTGGACAGGAGTCGCAGCTCCAGGGCTCTGCCAGGAGCTGGTATCCCCAACAGCTTTGGGTGGAGCTCATTTCTGTTGAAAGAAAGGCAATGGTCCCTCCTTTTGAAACTAAGAAGGCAACCCTACTGACCTCTGCATTGCCTTTGGGTTCATTCTTCCCCTTGTCTTTAAGAAGAGCACACATTCACAACTGAATAGCTCTATAGTCCTGTCCTGTAAAATTCAAAAAGTTCAACAACTTTCTTCCATTCTTTACCATCCCCTTCCTATTTAGTTCAAACTGACAGTTTTCCTGCTGGGAAACTGCCGGTTGATTAAGTCCATGGTTCACACCCATACTGACCTCCATATCAAATGGTCACCTAGCCACACCCTTAATGTTATTTTCCAAACACACTTTCTCCATTTTTGCAATGAGTAGGCTGAGAATTTTCCAAATCTTTAAGTTCTAGTTCCTTTTGTGAATAATTCCATCTTCAAGCCATTTCCATCTTCTTATGTTTTGCCTTAAGTGGTCAGGAGGAAGCAAGTGACTTCTTCAACACTTGGCTTAGAAATCTCCTCTGCTAAATATCCACTTTCACTGCTCATAAGTTTTACCTTCCACAAAAATACTAGAATGCAAAGACAATTCAGCCAGGGTTTTTTTGCCACTTTATAACAAGGATTGCCTTTTTTCCATTGTCTAACAATTTGTTCCTCATTCCTGTCAGACACCTCATCAGAATGCCCTTTATTAGCCATATTTCCACCAATATTCTGCACATGATTGTTTATGTATTCTCTAAGAAGACAGAAGCTTTCTCAATACCTCTCGTCTTTCCTTTCTGAATCACCTTTAAAAGTACTTTTGGCCAGGCACAGTGGCCGAAAGTGCTGTAATTCCAGCACTTTGAGAGGCCAAGGTAGGAGAATAGTTCAGCTCAGGAGTTGAAGACCAGCCTGGGCAACATAGCAAGACCATCTATCTACTAAAAATCAAAAAAATTAATCAGGTACGATGGTGCACATCAATAGCCCTAGCCACTGGGGAGGCTGAGGCAGTAGGATCACTTGAGCCCAGAAGTCAAGGCTGCAGTGAGCCGTGATTGCACCACTGCTCTCCAGCCTGAGTAATAAAGCGAGATCCTGTTTTTGTGTTTGTTTGTTTGTTTTTTTAATTTTTAGTGACAATGTTGACCTCTCCTAGCATGCACTTCAAAACTCTTCTAGCCTTTACCCATTACCCAAAGCTGCTTCCACATTTTTAGGTATTTGTTATAGGAGTACCCCCACTTTTTGGTACCAATTTTGGTCTTCATCAGTTTAGGCTGCTATAACAAAATATCACAGACTGGCTGGCTTATAGACAACAGAAATTCATTTCTCACAATCCTGGAAGGTGGAAAGCTGAGATCAGGATGCCAACATGATCTGGTTCTGATGAGGACTCTCTTTTGTGCTGCAGACTGGAAAAATTAGAGTTTGGGGTAAAAAGTGGCCATGACATAAGGGACTAGATACCAGATGGTGGGGAACCATCGAGAAGTGAGTCCTACAGTCTGTATATGATTTCTCCCCAAGAAATGCACTAAATCCTAAACTGTGTAATCATAGGAAGAGGCCCAGAGAACCCCACTATAAAGCAACTTCTGAAGCTAAAAGATGAGCAGAGAACATGGCAGTATCATGGGGTTGGGGAAATAAAAACTGGAGTTCAGAGCAAGTTAAGGATTAGGGTTCCCAACAAATACCTCAAGCTTTCCACTGAAACCCTAAAAAGGGTAAGAATAAGAGGAAGTGTGAAACAGGCCAGCTGTGACTAGATAAAGATGATTTGGCCATACTCTATGTGCCAATAAGAAGAAAATTAAACCTTTTATGAAAGAATATAACACCAACCATGCGCTCTATAACTTTTCATATGCAATTTTCACCATGCAGTAAAAAATTACCAGGCAGGACAGGCAACGTGATTAAATGCTGAAAATCAACAGAAAAATGGAGAGTTAAAAACAGACTGCTGAAGAACCAGGTGTTGAACTTTCCAGACATAAACTTTAAAATAACCATGATTACAATGCCAAAAGACAGGGAGAATGATAGAGAAAATCATGAGAAACTGGCATCTATTTAAAAATAGCCAATTGGAAATCCTAAAACTGAAAAATATACAATAGAAAGTAAAATTTTAATTGTTAGCTCAGTATACCTATCAGAAGAGAGTACTAGTGAACCAGAAAATAGGGATATAAAAATATTCAAACTAAAGCAGAGAGAAAAAGTATAAAAATACAAAAAATTAGACATATATGGGACCAAGTGGAGAATATTTAACAACATGTAATTGGAGACTCAATAATAGAGGAGAGAAAGAAGTGAGCAGTTGGTGGTGAATTGCACAGGTCAACTTGACTAGATTATGGTGATTCATTGTTTGGTGCTGGGTTCTGAATGTCTGTGTCCTCCCACAAAATTCATGTGTTGAAACCTAAGCCCCAAGGTGATAGTATTAGGAAATGAAGCCTTAGGGAGGTGATTAGATCACAAAGATAAAGCCCAGATGTGGGGCAAAAGTGGAAGAAAGGTGGGTAGGAACTGAAAACTGTTAGAATGAAACATAAAAATACAAAGTCTGGGCTGGGCATGGTGGCTCATGCCTATAATCCCAGCACTTTGGGAGGCGTAGGTGAGCTGATCACCTGAGGTCAGGAGTTCGAGACCAGCCTGGCCAACATACTGAAACCCCACCTGGGTAGCTGATGGGATGGTGCCCACCCTGATTGAGGGTGGGTCTGCCTCTCCCAGCCCACTGACTCCAATGTCAATCTCTGGCAACGCCCTCACAGACGCACCCAGAAACAATACTTTACCAGCCATCTAGGCATCTCTCATTCCAATCAAGTTGACACCTAATATTAACCATCACACCAATTAAAACTAAAATAAAGGTAAAATGAAGATACTTTAGGCAAGAAAAAACTTTGAAAATGCATTGCAAGTGGATCAACACTAAAAGAATTAAAGGAAATGATCCAAGATAGAAACACAAAAAGGTAGAAATAAATGAGGAGTGCTGGGAATGGTAAATATATTGGTATATGGGTAAATATAATTAAATTCTGACCACTTAAACCAAGAATAATAATGTCCTCAGGAAATTAAAATATATGTAGAATTAAACACACGATAGCATAGCACAAAAGGCAGAAGGAGAGAAATGGACTGATGGTGTTGTACTAACGACACTTGCCATAGTAACATCCAAAACTAGACAGAATGTAACAAGCCAATGATGAGTATTCTACTCTCTAGGGCAGGGGTCCCCAACTCCCGGGCCGTGGACAGGTACCAGTCTGTGGCCTGTTAGGAACCAGGCTGCACAGCAGGAGGTGAGTAAGGGGTGAGCAAGCATTGCCGCCTGAGCTCTGCCTCCTGTCAGATCAGCAGGACATTAGATTCTCATAGGAGTGCGAACCCTATTGTGAGCTGCACATTCCAGAGATCTAGGTTGCATGCTCCTTATGAGAATCTAACAATGCCTGATGACCTGAGCTGGAACAGTTTCATCCCGAAACCATTCCCCTGCCCCCCGTCTGTGAAAAAAATTGTCTTCCATTAAACTGGTCCCCGGTGTGGAAAAGACAGGGGACCCCTGATCTACGGGAACAGGTACAGGAATAATACAGAATGCATAACGAATAGGTTAGCAGGGTGGGGAAAACTGAACAATTTTCAAAATTTTTTTAGCAATCCAAAAATTATCAGATATCTAAAATAGCAAAACCCGATTACACTGTGATTATAAGAAACATTTACCTTAGAGATAGGAGTTTGAAAAACTGAAATTAAAAGCACAGGAAAAGCTGATACATAACTATATTAACATATTCTTAATAACAACACAACATAATTATAACACATACCTATGTAGTTATAATAACATATAAAGACAATACATTCTTTAAGGCAAGAAATGTTACTAGAGATATTTTATAATATCAAAAAGTCATTTAACAAGATAAGAATTTAAAATTTGCATGCAGCAAAAAACATAGCCTCAAAAAAAGTGGAACAAAAGGAGAAATAGTCAAATTCATTATCCTACTAGAGATTTTAAAATACATCTCTCAGTTACTGAAAGAAAAAGCAGGCAGAAATTCAGTAAAAATAGGAAAGATTTTAACAACATGATTAATGAACTGGAGCCAATACAAATAAATAGAGCTGGCGGAGCATGGTGGCTCACGCCTATAATCCCAGCTCTTCGGCTGAGGTGGGTGGATCATCTGAGGTCAGGAGTTTGAGACCAGCCTGGCCAACATGGGAAAATCCTGTCTCTATTAATAATACAAAAATTAGCCAGACATAGTGGCACATGCTTGTAATCCCAGTGACTGGGGAAGCTGAGGCAGAAGAATCACTTGAACCCAGGAGACAGACGTTGCAGTGAGCCAACATCGCGCCGTTGCACTCCAGCCTGGATAACAAGAGCAAAATTCTGTCTCAAAAAAAAAAAAAAAAATAGAGCAATGCAACCAATAGCTGCAGTGTACATATTCTTTTTCTTTCTTTTATTTTCTTTTTTTTTTTTTTTGACACAGGGTCTCACTCTGTTGCCCAGGCTAGAGTGCAGTGGCACAACCATGGCTCACAGCAACCTCAATCTCTGAGGCTTAAGCAATCGTCCCTACCTCAGGACCATAGACGTGCATCACCATGCCCAGCTATTTTTTAAAAATTTTTTGTAGAAATAGAGTCTCACTACGATGCTCAAACTGGTCTCAAACTCCTGGGCTCAAGTGATCCTCCTGCCTGGGCCTCTCAAAGTGCTGGGATTACAGGCGTGAGGCACCATTCCCAGACAATCTCAATGAATTTGAAAGGATTATCACCATACGGTTATACTCTCTGATCACAGAGAAATTAAACTAGAAATCAATAATAACATAACTAGGAAAACTCTAAATATTTATATTTATGTATGTATGGCAGCATAAATCACGATAGCCAAAACCGGAAGCAAATCACATGCCTTTCAACTAGAGAAGAAATAAAGAAGCTGTGATATATCCATACGATGGAATAAAGGGCAGCAAGAAGAACGAGCACATGACTGCTAGACACGGCTACAGGGAGGAGTCTGACACGCACATTGTTGAATGAAGGAAGCCAGATATCAAAGACAGCATACTCTATGGTTTCATTTATATAAAATCCAAAAAAGAGCTAAACTAATTTACAGCAACTGCAGTACAAATAGCGGTTCCCTTTCTTAGGGGATAATGACAGGAGGCACATAAGAGGGGGACTTCAGGGCATCTGTCAGGCTTCATATCTTGATCTGAGTGGTAGTTCCAAGGGGATATTCATCATTTTGTAAAAGTTCTTAGTGCCGGGCACTTGAGTTACACAAATTGCTGGATACAAGTTTTACTTTCCGAAAAAGTTTGCCCCTCTCCAAAAAAAGAAACTTCATTCATAGGCTGGTTAAAGAGCCAGATCTGGAGTCAGACAGCCTGAGCTCAAATCCTGGCTCATCTGTTCACAGCCTGTGTGTCCTTAGGCTATGTAGCCTCTCTACACCTCAGTTTCCTCATCTGCAAAATGGGGATAACACTAGTACCTAAGCCTAAGGTTGTTTTGCAGACTTGTGATTTGATCTATGCAAAGTATTTACCATAGTATCAAATATATAGTAAGATCTCAACTTACGTTGCTCTTTTTAAAAAATGATATTTGCAACCAACCTAGAGGGCCACACAACATTGGGATTAAAAGCAAGGACTTTATACCCTTGGACATTTTTCCCAAAAACGTGAAAACATGTTCACACAAACACCTGTACGTGAATGTTCACAGCAGCATTTTTCATAATGGCCAGAAACCGGACACAGATATTCTTCAGTGGGTGAATGGTTAAAGAAATTGTGGTACTTCCATGTCATGGAACACCACTCAGTTAAAATAAAAACAAACAAACAAACAAAACACTACCAATGCATGCCATAACTCAGTGACTCTCAAGAGAATTATGCTGAGTCAAAAAGCCAATCCTGGAAGCATATACTTCCACTTATAGAACATTCTCGAAATAATGAAATTACAGAGATAGAGAATAGGTTTAGTGTTACAGTAATGAGGGATGCAGGGTGACATGGAGAAGTAGATGTGATTATAAAAGGCTGCACAAGCCTGTGCTGACAGAGCTGTTGTGTGTCTTGACTGCAGCGCTGCATACATGGACCTACCTACCTGTTAAAATTGCAAAGAACTAAACATGCTCACATGAAGACAAGTAAAACTGAGGAAATCTGAATAAGGCTGGTGGATTTTATCAGTGTCAATATCTTTGCTACGATACTGTAGTACAGTTTTGCAAGATGCTCCCTTTGGAGAAAACTGGATAAGAGTTACACAAAATCTCTCTGTATTATTTCTTACAACTGTGCATTTATCTACAATGATCGCTGATGTCAGTCAGCCAAGGTCAGGTAATGTCCTGACTCCACCATTTACCAACCAGGTGACCTTGGGCAGGTAAACATCCTAAAGGCTCAGTTTTCTCACCAAGGAAATGGAGATAGTTAGAGTTCCCACCCCCTAGGGTGAAGGTGAGAAGGAAGTCACGGAGCATAGCGCCCAGACAACAAAAACCCTTCACAAATGTCACCTTAAGGAAAATTGCAAGGTTACAAGTGAGAAGAGCGGAAGAGACTGGGTCACCCTAAAACGAGCCAGAATCCTGGTCCCTGAAACTGGGTTCCAGGCCGTGAGAGAGGAAAGGATCAAAGTGAGAAATCTGTGGGTGGATACACTGATTTTCTTCTCCTGACATTCGTGTGTGTGTGTGTGTGTGTGTGTGTGTGTATGTGTGTGTGTGTTGGGGGAGGGGAGAATTAGGAGCGGGGCGGGGGTGCATTAGGAGACAAAGGAAGAAGGGGTCAGAGAGCAGGCACCAAAAAGAAAATCAAAGGGCTGCATGGAAACAATCCTTTCAGGGGCTATTGTGCTCTTGCCCAGCTCCTCCTCCAGGACTGAATGGATTCCTCAGCCACGTCCTCCTCTCCCACCAGGGTGCCTGTAGGGGTCAACTGGGTTCAAGGATGTGACAGCTGCTCAGGACAGGGGAAAGCACTGCACAAATGTTTGTTGAAGGTGACGATGATGATGCTGATTTTTGTATCTGTGGTCCGAAGGACCCCTCTGGAATCATTTCATATTCTGTGCTCTCCTGGCTGACCCAAATCTGGGCAACTGGGTTTTTGTTGTTGTTGTTGTTGTTGGTTTGTTTGTTTGTTTTTTGTTTTTGTCACTCTCTTTGTGCCCACTGCCAGGGCTCAAGGTCTGTCCCTTCAGAGCAAGAGGTGACCTTAGAAGTCCTCTCAGTCCTTGCTCCTCAGTCAATCCACAGACGGGCAAAAGTAACTGCATCCTCCGGGAGCTTGTTAGAAGTGCGGGATGTCTGCCCCCAGCAGGCCTCCTGAATCAGGCTCTGCATTTTAACACGACCCTCGGATGATTTGAGAAGCTCTGCTCTAGTCCAGACTTCTGGTTCCCTGCAGAGGAAACAAAGGCTCCAAGAGGATAGGGGACCTGCTCCAAGTCACAAAGAATGTTTGCGCCAGGGCTGGAACTGGCACCCTGGCTCCTGGGCCCCAGACAGATGTCTTTAGTCAGAAGCCTTTGGGTAAAATAGGTTGTGGAGGAGTGGATGTGAGATTCCTATGTAAGAAGGAAAGCTGTCTTCTGCTCTGAAAGCTGTTCTAGTGGGAACACAGTGTCCCTCACTGACCTCATTCAGCTGTGGTTTGGGTACAGGCAAGAAGAAAGTCCATGCAATTTGCAAATATATAAAATCTCTCCTTTTCCAGCGAAGGCTGTACAGAAACATCATAGTAGTTAAATTGCTTTTGCATTGACTCAGACCTCTCTGTGCCTCAGTTTCCTCATCTGGAAAAGATGTTCCCTCCTGACACCTATGCATTGAGCACCTGCCACATGCCAAACCCAATGCCTGGTGGTCACATAAGTCACAATGGCATGAGACACACAGAAAGATCATGGCAGTGTCTGCTAAGGATTCAAGGAAAAGTGAGGAGACTGCACCCAGAAAAAAAATCACAGATAATCACAGGCTACCACTGTAGAAAATATCTGTTTGACCCCATTTGTGAAAGCAGGTCGTTAGAACTTTACCTTTCCCTAATGCTCTGTTGCATGAAACCAAACTTCTTCCATGAACCCATATGAGAGAATGATGGCACTGAAAAGAGCTTCAGATAGGAAATTTTCTGATCCACCTTCCTTTTCCAGAAGGGGAAACTGAGGAACAGAGAGGTGCAGAAACTTCCCTGGGGACACACAGCATGAGTAGTAGCACCATGTTATGGACAGAATGTTTGTGTTCCCTCCAGATTCATATGTTGAGGCCTTAACTCCCAAGGTTGGTATTTGGAGGTGGAGCCTTTGGAGATAGGTTGGTTGAGATGAGGTCATGAGGGTGGGATCTTCATGATGGGATTAGGGCCTTTATAGGAAGAGACCAGAGAGCTTGTTCCTTCTCTCTCTCTCCTATGTGAGAACACAGCAAGAAGGCAGCCGTCTGCAAGCCAGGACAGGAGCCCTTACCCAGACAAGAATCGGCTGGCCCCTCCATCCTGGACTTTCAGCCTCCAGAACTATGAGAAGTCAATGTTGTCTGAGTCATCCTATGGCTATGGTGTTTTGTTATAGCAGCCAGAGCTGACTGAGACACACCAGAACTACCCATTCTTTTTCTGGTACACTTTATATCTCATGTCCTTCTAACCCAACTCCTCATGAGAAACAATTCAACCAGCACTGACAAGTACCCTCCTTCTGTTAGAATTAGGCTGGTGATTGAGACATGGTTACAATCACACTGGACTCCAGGGAAGCTACAGCTTAGCAGGGCCTGACCTGAGAAGGTCCTGCTCACATAAAAACCAGGACAACTAGAGAGATGGGAGGCACCCCACCCCTAGCATGGGGAGGAGGTGGGGGACTGAAGTGGGCAGGACCATCCAACCATAGGGGTTGGGTACCGTAAGAAAGGTGCCCGGGACCCCCATGCTGCTGGAACGGCTTTCCAACAAAAATGCTGGAGATCTGGAAAAACAATTTTTGGCTCCACCAGGAGGAAAGCAAACTACAAAGTCAAAACTAATAAATGTTTAATTAAATGTCTACAGAAGGTAACACCGTGTCAACATCATTAAAATGCTAAATTAATTATTCCTAAAAATTTCATTACATGTGAAAAGGATTTAATTTTCTCACTTTGCAAGAATTTCCCAGTATACCCAATCATTTCTGTGAAATCACAGCCACTGTAAATTAGTGCCTTGTAGCCAGCTAAAAGCAAAATCGAAGTTATTTTTAAAAAATAGTTTCAGAAATTATGGAATAAAAAGGCCCTATGTAATGTGTTTTTAAGTTTGCTATGATGATGGCCAGTCTCCAAAAAACAAAGGTAGCTAAGGGCCTGCAAGGTGCTGACTTGGTACCTTAACTAGCTGGTGTCACATTCCTTGTTGGGCATCCCTGGGTAGGTCACGTCACATCTTTGACCTTCAGTTTTTCCCCTTCTGAAATATCCAAGGGGTCAGTAACCCTGGCTGCGAGAGCTTGTTGTGAGGATCCAAAGCCTCGAGCCAGGAGGTAAAGAGGCGTAAAAGTCACACAGGGCCTCACTCGCCCGGGACCCAAAATGTAAGAGGGCACCCAAAATCTCAATATCCAAGATAAAGAATACTTTAATGCAATATATTTTTAATCGAAGTAAATATATTTTTTAAATTAAATAAATAAATCAAGGGTTTTTAAAAACACACACAGACAAGATGACAAAAATGCCAAATACGTCATCTGCCTGGGACTCTGAGGCCACTCTGCCCAGCAGCATCCCTTCTAGCTCTCTGATCTGGGGCCTCTGTGATCTGGGGCTCCTTCCAAGCCTGGCTTCACAGATCTGTACAATGGGGTGATCTGTACAGTGGGATCTGCACAATCAGGTGGTCTATACAATGGGGTGATTTGTACAATGGGGTGATGTGTACAGTGGGGCGATCTGTGCAATGGGATAAGCTGTACAATGAGGTGATCTGCAATGGGGTGATCTGTACAATGAGGTGATGTACTCAATGGGGTGATCTGTGCAATGGGGCGATGTGTACATTGGGGTGATCTGTACAACGAGGTGATCTGTACAACGAGGTGATCTGTACAGTGGGGTGGTCTGTACAATGACTGATGTGTACAATGAGGTGATGTGTACAATGGGGTGAGCTGGACAGTGGGGTGAGCTATACAATGGGGTAAACTGGACAACGGGGTGATCTGCAGAATGGGGGGAGCTGGACAATGGGGCTACTCACCCCACACACCTCACAAAGTGATCCAGGACAGGAAATTGGTTAATAGAAGGTCGGATTTAGAAGAGTGTGAGGTGCGAGGAGGGTGCTATATTGCGCACAATGGGCACATCCCGAGAATCGGAGAAAACCCAGGTCACACTGTCACCCACGAGGTTACGCTGGGGCTGGGGCTTGGCACAGGCACGTTCTGGTCGCCGTCGGAGTGGCTGCGCGGCCGCTCCCGCCCTCAGAGAGGCTCTTTGGGGCTGCAGGGGCAGCGAACCGGGCGCCGGGCGCTGGGGGCCAGGCTCTTCTGCCCGCGGGACCCCGCCGCGCGCCAGTCTCCGCCTTTGTCCAGCTCAGCGCCGGGGGCCCGTGTGCTCCTCCCAGCGTCGCCAGGCGGCCTGCGCCCTTTGTCTGCCCTGCAGCATCTGGGGCGGCGCTGACACTTGATCCCGAGGCCCAGCGAGTCCCTCATTAGGCGCGGCCGCACTTCAAAGGGGGAGCGACCGTCCGTCTCAGACGGCGACCCGGGTGGGACCGAGCCAGCCGAGCGGTTAAGCGGTTAACCCGCTCCTTTGGGGATGGGAGGCGCCTACACTAAAGGGGTCCAATAATGAAACTCTTTTTGTCCATTGCAGGCTCAAGCCGTCTGTGCAATTATCTTAAAGTTTTTCATTTCGGAAATGAAACAGCTCCTCCCTTCACCGCCACCTTGGCTATTTCTGGGACCAAAAGAATCCTTGAAGCTGACCGGGCAGGAGAGTCCACGCTGGGAGTAAAATCACTGCAAATGTTTTTCAGGGCCTGGCTGAATTAGTTCAATTTCAGGGAGAAAACTGGTGTGTGTGTGTGTGTGTGTGTGTGTGTGTGTGTGTGTGTATGCGTGTATGTGTAAAATCACCGCAAATATTTGTCGAGACGTGGCTGGATTAGCTCAGTTTCAGAGAGAAAACTGGTGTGTGTGTGTGTGTGCGTGTGTTTGTGTTGGGAGGGAGGGGGAGGAAGGAGGAGGACATTCTCCAGTGGAGGAGGAAGAGCCTGAGCTTCTCCCCTTCCCATGTCTTTCACAGCAGCTCATACACTGTTTTCTTGCCTTGCAATGCCCCCCTTTCTACCTAATGACTTACCCTCCTCTAAGGCCCTGCTCAACTCACCTTCACTGAGAAGTCTTCTCTGGCCTTCAGCCCCTTCCTTAAACCCCAAGGTCTCTGAAGCTCACTTGACTGGTTGGATACTGTATTAGTCCATTCCCATGCTGCTAATAAGAACATACCTGAGACTGGGTAATTTATAAAGGAAAGAGGTTTAATTGACTCACAGTTTAGCATGGCTGGGGAGGCCTCAGGAAACTTACAATCATGGCAGAAGGGGAAGCAAACACGTTTTTCTTCACCTGGCAGCAGGAAGGAGGAGTGCTGAGCAGAGAGGGGAAAAGTACCTTATAAAACTATCAGATCTTATGAGAACTCATTCACTATCACAAGAACAGCATGAGGGTAACAGCTCCCATGACTAAATTACCTCTCACTGGCTCCCTCCCATGACACTGGGGATTATGGGAATGACAATTCAGGATGAGATTTGGTTGGTAACACAGCCAAACTACATCAGATACTTAGCTGGTTGGATTCCCGGCTAGAGCACACACTTGGCCTGTGAGCTACTCATTAGCAGGGCCAGGTATTGCAAATGCAGTGTCTGGACCAGGTTTCCCACATGCTGACCCTTGGAGAATGAGTGGGCAAAGTATTTATGAAGGAAGGTGCTCTCAGAAGAAAGCAAGAGGGCAGTGGAGGAAGCAGGACAGGAAAGGAGAAGAGGCCACACAAGGACATCACATCAGAAGTCCCAGTCCCAGCCTGATCCCAAGCTCTCCAGAGTAGATTACATCTGCTTGGAGGCAAGAAACATGGGCTGTCTTACCCTCCTGCCTGTCTGTTTTTGAACTGGTGACGCTCACTGCCATTGCAGAAGTGGCTCCAGTAGCCCAAGGAAGTCCCTCCAAGAAGGCTGCAGGGTGAGTCTTAAGAGTGGAGCTCACAGAAGCATGGAGGATGGGCATGCAGAGCCAGGAAAGGGCATGCAGGGTATCTGAGGGCCCTGGGCAGACCCAACGGTGTCTGCTGCATGCAGCAGCTCACAGCGAGTATGCCACACCATGGCCTGGAAAACACTCTAGTGCTCTTTTTATATACAGTTGGTGTCTGTCTCTCCCAGTAAACAACCAGCTCCTTGAGGACAGAGACAGTGAGAAAAGTCTTTAGCAGGGAATGAGTACTGTGTTCCATGCTCTTGATACCAGTCTTAGAAATTCCAATTCACCATCTTCCATGTGTCAGACTCTATGTCAGCGATACGGATTAGGATGGCTTGGTTACCTAGTGAAACCCCCCACTAGACTGCAAGCTCTTTGAGGGAAAGTGCTGTATTTTGTTCTCCATTTTCATCCTTAGTACTTAGCACAGAGCCTTTTACAATGGTAGGAGCTCAATAAATATTTGACGAATGAATGAACAACTTGTCTCAGGGAGTTCACAGCCTAGTACAAGGTGGCACAATATATTAAATATTTTTTAAAAGCTACATGTGAAAATAGTAGCAGAGGGAGAAAAATGATTAACTTGGGGTCAAATTTAGGGGTCAAAGAAAGTTTCACAGAGTTAAACTATTTGAAATGGAGGGTTTATCGCGCCTGGGAAAAGCATTCCAAGCAGAGAGACAGCCTGTGCAAAAGCAAAGAGGCATGAAAGAAGCTATCTGGTTCTGGGAAACGGGGGCCTTCCAGCTCCAACATCACATGGGAACTCAGGGAAAATTAGTGATGATGTAACGATTTCAGGGAGTACTGCAGAAATGGGTGATTTTCATTTTCTGCTCAGTTTTCACTGTAGCCTTTGAAAACGCCAGAGCCACAAACTGTGAAAATTGATATACCCTTCCAAGGGGAGAGGGCCTAAGCTGCCACTGAACAGGTGTGATACATATGCCTCCTTTCAGCTGGTCAGGTGGGACAGGTGGAGTAAGGAGAGCCTCTATCAAAGGGTGGCCTGGAGCAGAATATCAGGCTATGTGTATTAGTTCGTTTTCACACTGCTATGAAGAACTATCTGAGACTGGGTAATTTATAAAGAAAAGAGGTTTAATTAACTCACAGTTCCCATGACTGGGGAGGCCTCAGGAAACTTACAATCATGGTGGAAGACATGATGGCAGGAGGGGTGGAAAGAGGGGAGTGTCACACTTTAAAACCATCAGATCTCGTGAGAACTCACTCACTATCATGAGAACAACAAGGGAGAAATCCATCCCCATGATCCAATCATCTCCCACCGGGTCCCTCCTCTGACACATGGGGATTACAATTTGATATGAGATTTGGGTGATGACTACATCACCATGGAACCTGAAGAACACGTCCAAGGAGGAGGGCTGCCAGGCATGAGTGTTGGAGCTCTGGCTAAATGAAGAAAGCACCAAAAGGGGTAGGTCAGTATAGGGTGTTAGATCCAAGGTGAGGAAGGTGACCCCATAGAGATGTCAGAGGCCAGGCAGGATGAGCAGGCATCCATGCATGGAGAAGGCCTAGCACCACCTGTCAGGACCTCAGTGGACCAAGAATAACATCCTTCTAAGGGAGAGAATGGCAATGGAGATGGATGATTATTTATATCCATGGGGATTTATCAGGTAGGCAAATATATTAAAAGCAAAGGAGAAAGATTTCTTGCTGTTGGAGAATCAAGTTACAAGTACGGAGAGAGAATCTGGAAAGACCCTTATGGAGAGGATTGTGATTGGAGGTATTGATAGGAACTCATGGCATTCAATGTCTAAATAGACATAGAAATATAGATGAAAAATATATGTGCATTATGTATACTTGCAACTGGATGTGTATATACACACATATATTCCTCAGTTTTGTCTATTGAGAGAACCTGAGGGCACTGACACTCCAAAAGCGGTGAGCCTACATTGTACCCAGGTTTTGGATTATAAATGCCATCTCAACTAAAAGGAAGATGCACCCTAGGAGAAATGGGTGATTCTGGGACTGAGACAGAAAGGAGCCTGGAACATCTTGTTACCCGGGAAGTAAGCACCCAAACAATGACGGAACCATGCCAGAAGAACCCAGAAGCCATTGCTGGACATTTCTGGAGTAATCTAAATACAAGTAAGTAATGAAGGTTAAGAATTATGGCCCACAGAATAAAACAGGAAAACAGGAGTCCATGGTGTTATTAATAACTGAATACATTGAAGGTTTCATGAGGAACAGGATATTTATATAAAAAGAAGTATCAACTGCAGAGGGAAAAACAGTAAAAATAGTAACTTCACAATGGAGAAGGTGGGCCGACGCCACTTTAACCAGGTGATGCAGGTGAACATCATCAGTCATGGGACAAATTGAGTTCTTGTGCATCTGATAGGATGCAACCTAGACAACACAGTGCCATTTGTGTGATATTTCTGCCAAAGATGCATATCCTAATTCTAATCAGGGTGAAATGTCAGACAAATGCAGATTGAAGGACATTCTATCAAATCATTGTCCAGTCATCTTCAAAAGAGTCAAGGTCACAAAAATCACAGAAACCCTGAGGAAACATTTCAGACTGAAGGAGACTAAAGGAGCTTGGTATCTAAAGGCAATGTGTGATTCCACCCTGGCTTCTTTTGTTATAAAGAACGTTATTGGGACAAAGGATGAAACCTGAATGTGGTCTGAGGACCAAATGGTAAAAATGCATGCTGTAAACATCACGATTTTGATGGTCATTCTCTCTGTTAGTTGGAAATACTCAGAAAAGTGTCCAGGGGTGACAGGCATCATGCTGGCAACTTACTTTCAGATGATTCAGGGAAAAAAACTATTTGTACCATTCTTGTAACTTTTTTGTAAATTAGAGATCATGTTAAATATATATAATGTATAAAACTTAGATCATATTACTCCACTGTTCAGATTACAATTTGAAATGAGATTTGGGTGGGGACACAGAGCCAAATCACATCACCATGGGACCTGAAGGTGTCCAAGGAGGGGGACACCTAGAGATTGGATACCTTTTCTGGTATGCTTTATATCTCATGTTCCTATAACCCACCCCCTCCCCCATGAGAAAGTCACAATTCAACCAGCACTGACACATTCCCTCCTTCTAGTAGAGTTAGGCAGGTGATTGAGACATGGTTATGGTTACACTGTAACCTTAGTGCTTCCCTATCACCTTTGATATGAATATAGAGTCCTGATCATGGTCCCTGAGTTCTACATGGCCTGGCCCACCTCCTGTCCCAGCCCCTGTGCCTGGCTGTGTTTCAGCTACATTGGCCTGCTGGAGGTTTCTGGAACACGTCCAGTGCTCTCCTGCCTCTGGGCCTTTGCACTTGCTCTTTTCTTTGCTTGGAGTGTGGACCCCCCAGATTTCCACCTGGTGTTCCCTGTGCAAATGTCCCCCATCAGAGAGGTCTTTGCAAATAGCTCCTCCTCCTGGTCCGTCACCTGCATCCCTCCACCTGCATTAACTTTTTTCATCATGCTTTCACTACTTGATATTTTAAGATGGTAATATGTCTTGGCTGTGTCCCCATCCAGATCTCATCTTGAATTCCCACGTGTTGTGGGAGGCACCCAGTGGGAGGTAATTGAATCACGGGGGCAGGTCTTTCCTGTGCTGGTCTCGTGATAGTGAATAAGTCTCCTGAGATCTGATGGTTTTAAAAATGGGAGTTTCCCTGCACAAGCTCTCTTTTTGCCTGCTGCCATCCATGTAAGATGTGACTTGCTCCTCCTTGCCTTCCACCATGATTGTGAGGCCTCTCCAGCTCTGTGAACCTATACGTCCATTAAACCTCTCTTCCTTTTGTAAATTGCCCAGTCTCAGATACGTCTTTATCAGCAGCATGAAAACAGACTAATACAGATGGGTTTCCCTGTGTGTTTGTTTCTTCACTAGAAAGTCAACTCTCTGTGGGCAGGAACTCTGTGTTGCTTCTCTCTACTCCCAATGCCTAGAAGAGTTCCAGCACTCTGGGGACGGGTCACTGATTACTCTTGAGTGAGGAGTGCCAGGCCCCTGGCGAGGGCCTTCCCTCATCACCTTGCAGCAAGGTGGGCCTACCTACGTTCTCATTTTGAAGATGAGGAAGTTGAGACTCAGAGAAGTGAAGTGATTCACCCAAGGACACACAGACAATACCCAGAGGAAGTAGGATTTGAACTATCAGTGAAAAAATTAAAATAAAAAACAGTACATTTGTGAAAGGTGGCAAGACAGGCTTTACTCAGACTCCTGCTTTGGGGGAGATTCCAGGTCAGACAGAACTCAGCCGCAATTAAAGAGGACTGAGGCTTCTGAAGGGAGAACAAAGAAAGAACCAAAAGGGATGCTGGGGAAGTGAAGAAGGGGGAACAAAAAGGGCCTGGGGTCTATGTGGAAATGGAAATTACAGAAGGGGTCACTAGAGAATTCCTGAAAACAGTTTGGTGCAAGCTGGGTTGGGACAATGCACATTTTGTGGTTTTGTAGCATTGCATTTTCTTGAGTAAAGACTTAGTACAAGGTAGGGGTGGGGTCACCTTTAGAGACACAGTGTAGAGCAGGTGGAGCCAGCCTGAAGTGTGGTCAAGTCTCAAGCATGGTGTCCGAGGGAGCGATTTGTGCCTCCTGAGAGTTCACTGTTCACAGAACCCAAGCCTTCAAACTCCAGAGCAAGGCACAGGGAGGGGGATTTTGCAAATTATTTTTCAAAGGAAATCTCAGGGGCAAAGGAGAAGCCCATTGTCTATTTCTTTTGTATCTTGTCCTCTCACAGTGCCCATCAGAAGGCCGTGCCCAGACCCGTGCTGAGTAGTTGGTAGGGTGGCCGCGCATACTGGAAAGCACATATGCTTGAAGGCAGGCAGAAGGGAGTTCCAACCCCAGCCCTGCCACTTAATACCAGGTGACACTGAGTAAGTGACTTAACTTTCCTGAGCCTGAGTTTCCTAATATCAACCACGTTACCCACCTGGCACCTTGTTGGAAGGTTTACATAAACCAAAACGTGTACGTGCTAAGCACAGTATGTGGCCATAGGCAGTACTCAGCAAGTGGGATGATAAATCCATCATGGGCTGGGTTTTGACACTGTTCACCCGTGCTTAGCAACTAGAGATTCCAAGAGATGAAAGATCAGGGAGGAAGGACCACACCATCTCTGCTGGAGGCCTGGAGGGGAAGATCCTGGTGATGACAGAGGCCGGATTCCAAAGTGTCTCTTCTTTGACGTCGGTACCAGTCCCATTCATGTTTTGCATGAGATTTGCCCCCAGACCCTGTGGACTAAGCCAAGCCCCACAGGGGTGGTGCTCCTCCCTCCCTGCTCAGTGCCCAACGCTTCTGCTTCAAAGCCTCCATGGAGATAGGCTTTCTCATTTGGCCAAGGCGGCCAATTCCAGTGGAGTATATGATATCGTCCACAGGCTGTTGGCTCAATGTGGAGAAACACAAAACCATCTTGAAATGCGACTTTACAGTTTTGATTTTGCTTGTTTATAAATGTATACTGTAAGTGGGCTGCCATCGCCTACAATCTGGTCTCTTCTCTGGCATCTAATTACCTTTAGAGCATGAATATCAACATCAAGAAGATGTTTTTTCCCCAGCCAAAGAGCAATTGGAAACATTTGATACCCTTTTCACCATTAAGGATGGATAGGAAGGGGAGGTTATAAAATATGTACTTATTGGCTCGGAGCGGTGGCTCACGCCTGTAATCCCAGCATTTTGGGAGGCTGAGCGGGGTGGATCACCTGAGGTCGGGAGTTTGAGACCAGCCTGACCAACACAGAGAGACCCTGTCTCTACTAAAAATACAAAAAATTATATGGGCATGGTGGCACATGCCTGTCATCCCAGCTACTCAGGAGGCTGAGGAAGGAGAATCACTTGAACCCGGGAGGCAGAGGTTGCGGTGAGCCAAGATCATACCATTGCACTCCAGCCTGGGCAACAAGAGCAAAACTCCGTCTCAAAAAAAAAAAAATGTACCTATTGCACTTTTTGATAGTCTTTGCATCTAGCTGGGAAATAAAGCTCCACCGTATTATGTCCTGTCAAGTTACCATCCAATCACTCAACAAATATTTATTGAGCGCCCTTTCTAGGGCAGGCAGCACTCTAGATACTTGGTCAGTGGACATAAGAGGTGATGATCCTGTCAGTGACAGCTTGGCACAGGTGGTACTTTCCTCCAGGTTCACCTTTCTCCTCTGCTCTACCTGGTGAATTTCTATTATCCTTCAAGACTCAGTTCAAACTCATCTCCTCTGGAAGGGTTTCCCTGTGTGCTTTCTCTGTGGTGTTGTAACACTTTGTACATATCCCTTTTATTGCACTTCATTACCTTGTTCTCTACATTAATAGACTATTCTGGGGGGCAGTTGTAGTTTTACAGAAAAATTGAGCAGAAAGCATAGAATGACCACATACTGTCCTCAACACCTCCTCTCTCAGACTTTCCCCTATATTAACATCTTGCATTAGTGTGGTACATTTGTTACAATTGATGACTAAATATAGATACATTATTATCAACCAAAATCTACAGATTACATTAGGATTCATTGTTTCTATTGTACATTCCATGGGTTTGACGAAGGTATAATGACATGTATCCATAATTACAGTATCATACAGAATAGTTTCATTGCCCTAAATATACTCTGTGTTCGACCTATTTATCCCTCTGTCCCTCCCCTGAGCCCCTGGCAATCACTGATCTTTTTACTGTCTCCATAGCTGTGCTTTTTCCAGAATGTCCTATAGTTGAAATTTTGCAGTATGTAGCCTTTCAGATTGGCTTCTTTTACTAGCAATATGTATTTAAGGTTCCCCCACATCTTTTCATGGCTCTATAGCTCATTTGCTTTTAGTGCTGAATAATATTCCATTGTATGTATGTACCACAGTTTGTTTATCCATTCACCTATTGAAAGACATCCTGGTTGCTTTCATGTTTTGGCAGTTATGAACAAAGCTACTGTAAAAGTCTGAGTGGAGGTTTTTGTGTGGATGTAAGTTTTCAGCTTCTTTGGATAAATACCAAGGAGCATGCCTGCTGGATCTTATGGTAAGAGTATACTTAGTTTTGCCAGAAAACTTCCAAACTGTCTTCTGAAGTTGCTGTACCATTTTGCATTCCCATTGGCAACAAATAAGAACTCCACTTACTACTCTTTATTTTATCTGTTAACTGCTCTGCTCCCACCACCATCTACCCTTCAGATTGCGAGCTACCTAAGCACAATGGCCAGGTGTTATCATTGCATCTTCAGTGTTTGGCAATGAAATGTTTATGGTATTAATTATTTGTCGAGCTTAAATTTTAAATTGCAGAATGATCTCTCAAGTAATAGCACATACCTCTGGATGCTACTTTGGTAGTGGGGAGGGGATTTAGAGGCATATGTTACAGCCAATGGAAGACCTAGCTTTTGTTCTGTGGATATGTTATTATCTACAGCATGTTAACATCAAGTTTAAATAATGTTCAGAACTAGAGTCCAATCACAGTCTTCGAATAACTTATCCTTTATATTTTCATTTTGTAACTTTTATTATTTTGTTAATAAACTGTTAAAGAATTGGCCATCGTGACCATGATAACTACACTTATTGGCTGTCACCTAGATCCCACAAAAGACTCACACATCTCAGCCATAGCAATCTTTTGGCAATCCACTAGGGAAGACAGACAACGGAATAGGTAAGGGCAATGGAGAATCCAAAGCTGTAACAGAAGGATACATTAAGGACCATGGGTGCCCAAGGAAGACTCCTAACCCAGTTTGGGCTTGAGAAGGTGCAGTGGATTAGATTCCTGTTCAGCAAATACTTGCTTTCTCCTTCCCTCTCCTGAGAAGAATAATCTTCCTTGTCAGACCCAGCCATGGGACTTGCTACGGCCAATGGAACATGAGTGGTCATGATGCAAGCAGAGGCTTTTAATGTGCTCATGTGGTTTTGCCCTTTTTTGCTCTCCTACTCCACCATGAGGAAAGCATCTCCTAGGTGCTTGGTGCTCCCTAGGTTAGGGTTCTGGAAGGAGAGACACAAAAGCAGACCTGAACCCACACCCTAGGCCAGAGCCCTCTCAGGTGACCTGCAGACCTGCGAGTGGGAAAAAATATTAATGTTTGGGAGTTATTTGTTACACAGCATAATCAGCAATAGTGACTAGTACAGAAATCCTCCTGGGGAAGGAGGAACAATAAGAAATGTTATCCAGATGGACAGGCAAAGGTTAAGAGAAAAGCTGGTTTAGTGCAGGGAGCTGTGAGTACAATGAATAATATTTAAAACTGGCATGAGGCCACTCGATAATTTGCTACAAATGAGAAGTAGATGGATGGAAGGCAGACTAGAGCTGGTAACAATCACTATGGTAATCACTGTTAGTATCTAAACTGCTTACTCCTTCCGGGCAATGGCTCATTACTGGTGTGCCAATCATGATTATGCTGTTCCTAACTTTCCCAGCCTCTTTGCAGCTAGGGAGTAGCCAGTGACCCAGTTCTGGCCCTTGAGACCTAAACAAAAATGTTCTCATGGATTTCTGGGAAAGGCTTTTCTTTCCTGATGAGAGATGTCAGATGTGGTTAAGGCAGTCTTCCCCCTTTCTCCTGGCTTAAACAAGGATGCAATTGCCTGCGTTCTAACAGCCCTCTTGCATCTATGAAGAAACGTCCAGAATTTCAGAGACATTGAGCCCATCAATTTTGAGCTCCTGAACTGAAACCTGCAACTACCTACTTCTAGACATCTTACTGTATGCAAAAAATAACTCCTTCTCTGTTTAAGCATAAGGAGGACTTTGTGTTAGGTATCATGTTCTGCATTAGCTCGCTTTCCTAACTAATATAATAGCTAACATTTACAAACACCACAAGCCTGGCACTGTGTTAAGCATGTCATAGCTATTAGGCCATTTAACCTTAGGAATAATCCTATGGAAAAGTTGTATTATTGCCACATTAGAACTTTTCCCAGAGGTCAGATCTGCTAAAGGCTCTGCTACTCCAAATCTACCTAACTCCTGGGGTGCAAACCCTAGTCCGGCTGTACCTACTCCAAAACAATAAGTAAAAGCTTTACTCTACCTGGATATAGGCTGAGCCAGAAATCACTCTGAGAAACACAGATTTGGCCCAAGGTCCTCAATCCCTTCCAATGACAACGGAGAAAGTTGTGAGTTGGGGCTGAAGATCTCGAGGTTCTGGGGTCCCCACATTTCTGAGCTCCCTGCTGTCAAGTGGGTCACTGGGATGAGGAGAAAGAATGTTGATGATTCTCCAAATATTTCTGGATCCTGGGGTTAGCCAGCCTCTCTCTAGAAGCTCTGACAGAGGAGAGGTTGGGTGTGTATGGAAAGGCCTCTGTCAGAGTCAGCTTAATGATACTATTTAAACAAGACTTGTCTCCACTTGCTTCTGCTATTACTGGTTGATTTCACCAATCAGTTTAAGAACCAAACACCTTGAAACAGTTACGAAGAAGGTGAAGCAGTCATTAAAAAAAAAAAAGAACAAAATCATGTCCTTTGCAACAACATGGATGGAGCTGGAGGTCATTATCCTAAACTAACACAGAAACAGAAAACTAAATACCACATGTTCTCACATATAAATGGGAGCTAAACAATGGGCACACGTGGACATAAAGATGGAAACAATAGACAATGGGGACTCCCAAAGTGGGGATCATTAGAGGTGGGGCTAGAGTTGAAGAACACCTATTGGGTACGATGTTCACTATTTGGGTAACGGACATGCTAGAAGCCCAATCCCTCCAGTACACATTTATACCTCTGTAGCATACATGCACATGAACACCTTGAATCCAGAATAAAATACATTTTTTTAAAAAAGAAAAAAATTGAATCAATATGTATGCATCATGAAATTTTTATTCCATTCTGATCAGGCACTAACAGAATGAATGTTTCTAAATAAGAAAGTTTGTCTTCTGAATTTTAAGCAGAGCCCACTTGAATTTTGATGCTGATAATAAAATGCAGTATAGTGATATGTAATTCATCACTGTTTTAATTTTCTGACTGGTGGAAATTAGGCCAAAATAAATGCTACTCTCTGCTTTAAAAAATGCAGGTGAGCACTATCAATAATTCACTCCTTAGTATGCATTTCGTTTGCTTCTATAATCTTTGTAATGCCTGGGCAAAAAATGCTCTAAAACAAAAGTTTTGTTAGGGGATGTTGAATAAATGTTGCAGAATGAATAAATGTGCGTATGAATGAGCTGCATTCATGGAAGATTGTTCAGAAACCTATGGGTGGGCTCCTCAGAGTTGTACCCAGGGGTGTGCATGCAAATACACGCACATGCACACACATACACACACATTTTCAGAGGAGATGTGGAGCTTTCTAGGTCTTCTTGGGTAACAGAAGCAAGACTCAAAAGGTTTGAGAAGTTAAAACAAAGGGACTAGTGTAACAAGATTACTTTTAACAAGGGCAGGTGTTGGACTCTGAACATTTGTTGAAAACTGCCCCACACATGGAGGCGATGAGGGAGGTGAGGCTTAACAGACTCACGTGTGAAAAAGACAGGGGTCCCCTAAGTGGCCAGCCAGCTCCTGCACGTCAGGGGTAGGACCTGGCTGCCAAGAACATTAATGAACTCCCAAGCTGCTTTAATACAAGCACGGTTTTCAGAGGGAGAGAGCCGATAGGACGTGAGTCAGACCACACCTGAAGTCTGGGACTCACTTCTGGAAAGAAACACGGGCAAAGTGGTGACCAAACCAAAAGCCACTTGACAGAAGAAGGGACAAGGTGGAAAGGCAGGGCAGAAGAGGTGGCCGCAAAGGAGCGAGAATACTGGGAACAGCTGGAGGGCAGGAATTGTGTCTGATTCGTCTCTGTATTCCCAGCTTCTGGGATGTCTTTGAAGCTTTGTAAAGATTTGCAGAATGAGGCCAGGCGTGTTGGTGGCTCATGGCTGAAATCCCAGTGTTTTGGGAGGCAGAGGTGGGAGGATGGTTTGAAGCCAGGAATTTGAGACAAGCTTGGTCAACATAGCAAGAAACCATCTCTACAAAACATTTTTTTAAAAATTAAAAAACTAGCTGGGCGTGGTGGCACATGCCTGTAGCCCTTTGCTCCTGGGAGGCTGAGGCAGGAGGATCACTTGAGCCCAGGAGTTCGATGTTACAGTGAGCTATGATCACGCCACTGCATTCCAGCCTGGATGACAGAGTGAGACCCTGTCTCTAAAAAAGTTGAAAAGAAAATGTGCTGAATGAACAAACTGGGGTGTCCCAGATATAAAGAGCTTTCCCATAAAGGAGAGAGTTCCCAATCTTAAGTACACAATAGACAGATGTTTGCTGGGGTTGCTCTAGGAGAGAGTCAAGTGTCCAATGAAGATAGGGATAGGAATAGATGCTAATGATAGAGACAGGAGGCAGCCAAATGTCCCGGGTGAAACCCCACCTCCAAGACTAAAACAGCCTGAAGTCTGAGAAACTGGACTGCTGGTCCTGGATGAAGCCTGCCCTTTCCCAAATGATTTTCTCTAAATGCGGCCCACCTGCTTACTGGAGGAAATGGGTAGAGCCAGGGGAAGTTCACGACATTTGCAGGGGAGAGGAACCTGGCTTATGTGGTAACCTGGGATTCAAGTTTGTGAGGAGGGAGGTTGTTGGCAAGACCCCCTCTCACTTTGCTGAGAGTTTTTCTTTCTTTTTCCTTTTTGCCCAATAAATTCTGTTTTCCTCACCCTTCTATGTGTCCAAGAGCCTAATCTTCCCTCGTCGTGTGACAAGAGCCTGGTTTTAGCTGAATTCAGGAGAAAGCTCTGCAACACTAAGTTCTATTGAGTCCCAAGGATTTTGTTCCATAAGGCTAGATATTAAAGCCCCCCCCATGTCTACGTCTCTGACATCTATTTCTCTTTTATTAGTGATGTCCAAAGAGAAGGGAGGAGGAAGGATGAAAGGAAAGACAGAGAAGGAAGGAAGAGAGGAGAGGGGAAAGAAGAGTGACCGGCACAAGGGCTTGGAGATCCCTGAAGCTGTTTTCCTTTCTCCTCACCCCCATAGGGAGGGATCCACACCGTTATGGGGTTTTTGTTATTGTTGTTGTTTTGTTTTTTTGTTTGTTTTGTTTTTCCTTTTTTGCATCCCTTCATCACGGCATTCATTGTAGTGTATGGTAATTGTCTGTGAATGAAACAGCCTCTCTTTCCTGAGGCCTGGGTCTGTTTGTTTCATACCATCTTGTCCTTAACACACAGTGCTTGCTAAACAATATGTGTTAATAAGCATTTGTTGAATGAATGAATGAATGAATGAATGAATACTGCACTCTTTCGACTTGGTTAGAGACATGTCTTGTAGGCTGGCATGTACTTCACACAGCACTCTTAGATAGAGTTTGTATATGTTATTCCTTTGAAGGGAAAAGGAAGCCAGACAGTCAGGAGGAAAAAAAAAAGACATTCTGAAGAAGTAAAAACTACCTTTGTGGGTTTCGAAAATGTCTGGGCTATTACGCCTGAAGCTGAAACATCAGGTCATATTTACTTTTTCTTTTCTACAAATAGCTTATAGGTTTTCTGAAAAACAAAAAACAGACAACAAAACCTCTTGTTACTTTCTGCATGCCTCCTTTCCATGTTATTTTCTTTTTGTAATGAAATCTTATGAGCATCTGTCCCTGAAATTCTGGCTCTTGATAATCTCTCTTTTATTTGCGTTGCTCTTCAAAGTTTATACAAATTGTACATTGATCTTGTACCTTGTGTAAGGTTTTAATTAGCAAAAGGCCTGTAAGTATTTGAAAAAATTTCAATGAAGACAGGGCTATCCTAGTCTCTATTACAGTTCCTGCAGGTAGGGCAATGCCTGACACATAGTAGGTGCTCAATAAATACTTAGAGAATGAATAAAATATGTGCTGTCTACCTCAATGAGAGATATTATATCATAAGCACATTACTAACATTACTAGTTAATCTACCAACACCCTTGTGGTTAAGTGTGATTCTGTTCTTAAGATAAACAAGAAATAAGACAAAGGAACTAGCCGATGGTGGTAACTCAATGAGCCAGAATTCAAACCCAGTGCTGCCTGACTCCCAAGCCAGGCTGTCTCTGCATCACAAGCTACTAAGGGGACAGTGGCATGTGGCTTCAGTGAAGCTCATCCTGGGCATCTCTAGTAACCTGCCCAACCCCTTCCCTTCCCAGCTGCTCTTGGGGCCAGATCTCTGGCAGCCTGCTTCGAATGAATTTGAGAACAAAAAAGTATGTGTTCGGTGGATGGCTGGATAAAGGGTTAGGTAAATGATAAAGACATGACAGTAAAATCAATGGATGGATACTTAGTTACATACAAACACACACTCCTTCCCCTGCCTGTAATCCTGGTGTTGGGAGGCAGAGGTAAGGGGATCACTTGAGCCCAGGAGTTCAAGGTTACAGTGAGCTACAATCATACCACTGCACTCCAGCCTGGGTGACAGAGTGAGGCCCTGTCTCTAAAAAACTCTCTTTAAAAAGATTTGCTGAATGAACAAACTGGAGTATCTCCAAATATAAAGTGCTTCCCCTCTTTACAGAGAAAAGGCTGTACCTACAGTATCAGCCTGTCCATTTCAGTCTGGCAACGCATCCTTAAAAAAACAGATTGGCCTCTAACTCTTCCTTGCCAATTCCACCCCTGCTGCCCGCCCCACCAGGATGATAAAGGCCCTGAAGTCTTGAAAGCGAAGCATACTTTTGTGCTACAGTTTTTGCCCAGACCTCATTAATTCAGGAAGATGATATACTTCAGCCAGTGGAAAGATATCGAATGCGTGCAAAGCCTCTTTAATTGTGGGTTTCCTTTCGCTGTCTGCTTCCTTAATAAATTTGGAAACTATTTTATGTCAATTATATTCTCTAAATGAGGCTGTTGCATTTTCCTGCTCTAGGAGCTGGAGCAGAGATGGGGCAGAGCAGGATGGAGGAAAAAAACCGCCTCATGAAAATGCTCCTTCCCTAGGAGGCAGCATTGCTCCTGCTTTTCTAGTCTTGGCCAAATTCCTCCTAAGGATGCTGCGTGTCAGTGTGAGCCTTGAGGATGGGCAGGCAGGAGAAAAATGGTGAGGCGGAGATCTTGGCACCAGGAGTAACTCTGAGGGCAGGAAGTATAAACTAAGCCTGGAGATGCCTGGGGTGGGATTGGGTGGCTTTAATAAGGAAGATGTGTGGGCAAGAGGGAACGAAACTGAAATGGAGAAAAGGAGATGTTGATTCAGCCAGCAAGGCAGAGCTGGAGCAGCAGCCCAGTGGGGCCAGGAGCGCAAAGGGTGAGACGGCTCCCTAAGCTCCTTCTCCAGGTCACACTTGGCCTCAAAGCCAGAGTCCCTGCCCCTGCCACTCTACTTTTCCACCTGGCTGGTCCACACACATTTATGGCCTGATGACTCTTCCTGAGACTTTGGGGCTGAGTTGCCTGGGTTCCATTCTTTTTTGTTTTTGTTGTTGTTGTTTTGTTTTGAGACAGTCTTGCTCTGTCACCTAGGCTGGAGTGCAATGGCGTGATCTTGGCTCTCTGCAACCTCCGCCTCCTGGGTTCAAGCAATTCTCCTGCCTCAGCCTCCCAAGTAGCTGAGATTACAGGTGCCCACCACCATGCCCAGCTAATTTTTGTATTATTAGTAGAGACAGGGTTTTACCATGTTGGTCAGGCTGGTCTTGAACTCCTGACCTAAAGCAAACCACCTGCCTCGGCCTCCCAAAGTGCTGGGATTACAGGTGTGAGCCACCACATCTGGCCTAATTTTTGTGTTTTTAGTAGAGATGGGGTATCACCATGTTGGCCAGGCTGGTTTCTAACTCCTGGCCTCAAGTGATCTGCCCACCTCAGCCTCCCAAAGCGGTGGGATTACAGGTGTGAGCCATCACGCCCAGCCTTTTGGGTTCCATTTTTTCCTTTTTCTTTTTTGAGACGAAGTCTCGCTCTGATGCCTAAGCTGGAGTGCAGTGGCGCGATCTCGGCTCGCTGCAACCTCCGCCTCCCAGGTTCAAGTGATTCTCCTGCCTCAGCCTCCTGAGTAGCTAGGACTACAGACATGTGCCACCATGACTGGCTAATTTTAATTTTTGTGTCTTTAGTAGAGACAGGGTTTCACTATATTGGCCAGGCTGGTCTCGAACTCCTGACCTTGTGATCTGCCTGCCTCAGCCTCCCAAAATGCTGGGATTATAGGTTTGAGCCACTGCTCCCAGCCTTGGGTTCCATTCTTGCTCTGCAACTTACTAGCTGTATGACCTCAGGTATGTGTCTTAACCATTCTGTGCCTTGATTTTTTTTATATCAATGAAATGCATATGACAAGAATACGAGCCACATAGGATTGTATGATTTATTCTTCCTCAAGCACTTAATAGTACTTGGTACTTAATGAGTGCTACATAGGATTGGCTATCATTATCATCATCTTCATCATTATCTATCTTTATCAATGACAGCCTGTCACCCAAGCCAGAAATTTCAGAATATTTTCCAGTGGGGAATGAATTTTCCACTATATTCCCATCCTCAATTTCCTGAAACTTTCCCTCCTCAAGACTAAGACAAATAAAAGACAAACTAAAGAGGAAGGAGGCAGATGTAACATAGAGAAGGTGCTTGGAAAGCTTAGACTTGAAGCACATAAATGAAAGGTCTGACTCGTTGACCCAGAGTCCACTCTGACAACAGTACCAAGGGGGGCACAGCAAATTTCCTTCAGCCCTGGCTTGAGCAACAGAAGCAAAGACAAATGACAACCCAAAGAGGACAGGACCCAGGGGGTCTCCAGGGACTTCAGTGGACCAAGAAGCAGAGGAAGGAAGAAGGGAGGAAGAGATAGAAGGTCTTCAGGGAGGAGATTTCGGTGCTGACTACAAGAGTGGCCATGGCCGTGTGCAAGGAAAAGAGGGCTAAGATTTCATGCTGGCTATGGGGCTGGGATGATGGCTGCTTCTAGGGCAGCTGCCTCTGCCTCTCCTCCCTCCGTTGACCCTGTGTGAGTAGCATCTTGAAGTAAAAGGACTGCTTGCATATTTTTCTGGACTCTGTGGGGGGATTTACTGGAAAAGAACAAGTCTGTTGGTTTATAGATACAGCAGGGGATCGAGGGCCTTGCAGGGCTGATTCCGAGCCACAAACAGAGGCCCGTGGGTCCAACAGGAGGCAGCCAATATATGAAAGTCCCTGGGCTACAATCAGGGGCTTTATCAATGAAATTATAGTAAATGAGACATTCTGGACAAAACAATTTGGGGTGTATAGGGGCATATTTAATATCTGCCAACATACAGCCTCTTTGTTGAAGTCCCTTACAAGGGCTAGTTATTCAACTCTAAGTTTATTTAAAAATAAAAATCTAACCCATCATGGGCTACTTTTGGGGTGAGGGTAACCCAAAACTATTCGCTGTGATGCTCACAGTGAGACCTTTGCGTCTTGACTTTGAACTTAGAGCTGCTGCAATTTGCCTGCCTTTTTGATGTACAATTATGAAAACTAGTGCTTGGCTTAAAACCTTCTGAAATTAACAGCTAAAGACTTAGCTTCCCTCGGAGGGTAGGGGAGAACCCCTGCAGTGGGGTCAATGCCCGGTTATTAATAACTTATGCCTACAAAGCAAAGGAAGGTGAAGACAAGTAATAATGGAGACTTAAAAATATATCAACAAAAATAAATGCATTGTGAAGAAATTCCAAGTTCTATTAAATGCACTTTTGGTGAAAGAAGCCCTGCAGAGAATTTCTTAATAAACTTCAAGGAGGGGAGGTGTTTGGTCACTGGAGTAGCCTACATAAGCAATCGTGGTATTTGCGGAATGTCAAACTGCAGAATGCCAGAGATAATCATCCAGCTCCTACCCCAACCATTTCTTATGCTAGAACAAGGTTTTGGACAGTGACTCGGGGTTGACTGAGACTCATATCCTCATGTTAGAAGATCCCGTTAATGTCACAGACTCTCCCACTTGGAAAGAGTGTGTGAGTGTAGACACTCCTGCATGGAGCCAAGGCTTCCAAACTTCAAGATCTGCAGCCAGAGAGACGCTGTCCTTATTTTAGACACCTTGGTAACTCATTCCAAAGTCCAACAACACCCACATCCAGGAAATTCTACTTCATGTTTAGCCTAAATCCCTCATGCTTCAATGTAAGCTCATTTCCTCTCCTTCAGTCCAAAACAGAAATAGGGAACAGCTGCTCTCCACCACTGGTTCATGTGCTTGAGGACTTTCATTTCATCCAACCCCCAAATCTTCTCTTCTCCAGAATAAATATTCCAAATCCCAGAAACATTCTCTGAGATTTACCTAAACCATGTGCCCGATTACTTTCTAAGTGCTTCCTTTAATTCCAAACACTTGTCCAAGGTACCATCTCAGCCTTCTCTCTTGAACAACACACATTCGTTGGGTGATACAGAAGACTGAAAGTAACCAAGCTTCCTTCCAAAATCTAAAGAAGACTTCTCACCACCTCCAGATGCCTTGGCATTGCCAGTCTGAAGTTTCTTCTGTCTAGTTTTACCCTCAACATCCCCATTGCCACAATAGCTGGACTTTTCATGACTAACTACACCAGATGCTGTGCTACACACTTTATATGGATCATCTCATTTAACATGTTGATATGGTTTGGCTGTGTCCCCACCCAAATCTCATCTTGAGTTGCAGCTCCCATAATTCCCACGAGTTGTGGGAGGGACCCAGTGGGAGATAATTGAATCATGGGGGTGGTTTCCCCCATACTATTCTCATGGTAGTGAATTAGTCTCATGAGATCTGATGGTTTTATAGGTGGAAACCCCTTTCGCTTAGCTGTGCCTTTCACCTTCTGCCATGATTGTGAGGCCTTCCCAGCCACGTGTAACTATGAGTCCATTAAAGCTCTTTTTTTCCCTTTATAAATTACACAGTCTTGGGTATATCTTTATCAGCAGCGTGAGAACAGACTAATACACATGTACAACAACTATGATGGATGTGTCTTTATCGTTTTTCATAGATGAGGAAATAACCTTGCAAGAACTCATTACTAATAAGTAACTGGGATTTGAACCCAAGCTTGTCTGACACAGAACTGAGGCTCTTGCCACAATGCCAGGCTAACAGGTGGTTCCTGCTCCATAGAGTTCCATCAAGACAGAGATAATGAAAGGGCCAGAAATAGATCACAAGGAAAACATCTCTCCAACTCTATTTCTGGAGTGCTGATCATGTCCTGTAGCTTTTTAATTTCATGCTTTGAAGCTGCTATGAAAAAACAACAAACTCCATTATCACATTTATGTTTAATTATCTCTATACACACTTGTCTGTCCATTACTCCTTGACTTGCTCCAAGGCGGGGACTTCAGCTTGGCTTTTATATTTTCAGCACCTAGCACGTGCCACCTACTGAGTAGACACTGGAAATATGTTTAGAATATGACTCACTGACTGGCTAGCTTAATGGATGAATGAATGAATGAAATACACACAAATCTACACATACTAGTTACTCCAATTCTCATATTCAGAAGGGCTTACAGATACATAGGGATCTCTTTGAATAAATGCTACTCTCCTTACTCCTACTCTCACCACAAAACTATTTGGGGGACATTAAACAATTGGAAGATAAAGATTCTAATCTCATTTTCCCCTGCAACTCAACATGTGATCTTGGACAAGTCATTTGTTTTCTCATCTGAAAAATGAGGGAGTTTGGCCTGGATGATATTTAAGGCTCTTTCCAATACTAAATTTCCATAATTCTATGGCTGCCTACCTACCATAATAACACTTATCTAAATAATCACAAAAAACACTACTTCATGCTGGAGAAACACAGTCATAATAAACTAAGCAAAACCAAATGCCCTTCAATATCCTGTTGTGAACTATAAAATGCCCCTTAAAATCACATTTTCCCCTTGAAACAGGATGTAGGAAAAATATTTTCCTATTAAATCCTTTTAAAGTGCAAGGGAAAGCATTTATTCTGTGATTTGCTGTCCAACTCAATAAAAAGTGGAGGATTCAGCCATCTTAATCATGGAAGATACTGTCAAAAAAGAAAAGGTGGTGGAAATTCAAGTTGGAAACCAAGATGCCATGCCAACAAAACAATGCACACGTTCTCTGGAGGGGATTTCCAAGTGTGTATCAAGCAGTTTATTTCTGCCATTATGTTGGGGAAACCAGTAAATGGGGTTTTATGAGGTGCTTTATGAAACTCCTGGGGTGGACGAAGTCAGCCCTGGGAAGAAGTTGCACCAAACTTCCCAACCTGGGGGCCAGGAGAAGGAGGGGAGAGAGAGGCCTTGAACTTTGGTGACTGTTGATCACATTGTTTTGAGTTGATGCCTCTAAAATGGGGTGAACAGGGTGGGATAAGTACCTTAAAAGAGGCATAAAGGACTAGAAGGTTTCAGAAGAACATTGCCTTGTGTTTGGATATTGATGTGTCTCCTACTAGGTTAAATCCTCAAAGGGAAAAGTTCTGTTTTCTTAATTTCTGTAGACCCTTGGAATATCACCACAGCAGGCCTACAAACATTGTTTGAGAAATGGAAAAGAGTAGGTGGATCTCTCTGTCTTCCAGGAAGACATAAAAGGGGTGTCTACCCAGCTCACAATCACCCTTTTATTGGAGCTACCTCCTTGTGGTAGACTGAATAATGGCCCCCCAAAAATGTCCAAGTCCTAATCTCTGAATGTGTGAATATGTATTTCACTTGGCAAGGGGCACTGAGGTTGCAGATGGAATCTGTGATGTTGATCAGCTAGCCTTCAGATAGGGAGCTTATCTTGGACTATTTGGGTGGGCCCAATGTCATGACAGGCATCCTTAAATGTGGAAGAGAGAGGCAGGACAGTCAGTGTCAGAGTGATGCAATGTGAGAAGATCTCCACCCATCATACCTGGCTTCGGAGAAGGAGGGTAGGGCCATGAACCAAAGAACGTGGGCAGCCTCTAGGAGCTGGAGAAGGCAAAGAAGTGGATTCTCCCTTAGAGAATGGAACAGAATGGAACACAGCCCTTCCAGCTCCTTGATTTTAGCCCAGTGAAACCCACATTAGACTTTTGACCTCTATAACTGTAGGATAACAAATTCGCATTGGTTAAGCCACAACGTGATCATTTGTTACAGCAGCAATAGAATATTAACATATCCCCTCCCCACAAATCTCCAGCCAGAGAGTGTATCCTGACAGTCACATTGGACCCATATGACTCAGATGCTAAAGCCTAGCTGACTGGACCAGGGGAAGGTCTGTCTCAAGCTGGGCCAGTTTGGGACTTGGGATTGAGACAACAAGTTAGACCCTTTCTGTGACTAGGGGTATATTAGTGCATTTTCACACTACTGATAAAGACATACCTGAGACTAGGAAGAAAAAGAGGTTTAATTGGACTTACAGTTCCACATGGCTGGGGAAGCCTCAGAATTATGGCGGGTGGTGAAAAGCACTTCTTACATGGTGGCAGCAAGAGAAAATGAGGAAGAAGCAAAAGTGGAAATCCCTGATAAACCCATCAGATCTCATGAGACTTATTCACTATCATGAGAATAGCATGGGAAAGACTGGCCCTCATGATTCAATTACCTCCTCTTAGATCCCTCACACAACATGGGAATTCTGGGAGATACAATGCAAGTTGAGATTTGAATGGGGACATAGCCAAACCATATCATTCCGCCCCTGGTCCTTCCAATCTCATGTTCTCACATTTCAAAACCAATCACGCCTTCCCAACAGTTCCTCAAAGTCTTAACTCATTTCACCATTAACCCAAAAGTCCACAGTCCAAAGTCTTATCTGAGACAAGGCAAGTCCCTTCCACCCATGAGCCTGTAAAATCAAAAACAAGCTAGTTAATTTCTAAACACAATGGGGATACAAGTATTGGATAAATACAGTCATTCCAAATGGGAGAAATTGAACAAAACAAAGGGGTTACAGGGCCCATGCAAGTCCAAAATCCAGCGGACAGTTAAATTTTAAAGCTCTAAAATGATGTCCTTTGACTCCAGGTCTCATATCCAGGTCACACTCATGCAAGAGGTAAGTTCCCACGGTCTTAGGCATCTCTGCTCCTGTGGCTTTGCAGGGTACAGCCTCCTTCCCAGCTGCTTTCATGGGCTGGCATTGAGTGTCTGTGGCTTTTCCAGGTGCCTGGTGCAAGCTGTTGGTGGATCAACCATTCTGGGGGCTGGAGAAGAGTGGCCCTATTCTCACAGCTCCACTAGGCAGTGCCCCACTGGGACTCTGTGTGGGGACTCCAACCCCACATTTCCCTTCCACACTGCCCTAGCAGAGGCTCTCCATGAGGGTTGCCATCCTGCAGAAAACTTATGCCTGGACATCCAGGCATTTCCATACATCTTCTGAAATGTAGGTGGAGATTCCCAAACCTCACTTCTTCACTTCTGAGCACCTGCAGGCTCAACACCAAGTGGAAGCTGCCAAGGCTTGGAGCTTTGACCCTCTGAAGCCACAGCCTCAGCTATGTTGGCCCCTTTTAGCCATGGCTGGAGAGGCTGGGGTGCAGGCCACCAAGCCCTTAAGCTGCATAAAGCATGGGGATCCTGGGCCCAGATCACAAAACTTTTTCTTCTAGGGCCTCCAGGCCTGTGATAGGAGGGGCTGACATGAAGGTCTCTGACACGGTCTTGGGGATTAACATTGGGCTCCTTGCTACTTATGCAAATTTCTGCAGCCAGCTTGTCAGGCTGCAAATTTTCTAAAGCTTTACGCTCTGCTTCCCTTATAAAACTGAATGCCTTTAACAGCACCCAAGTCACGTCTTGAATGCTTCGCTGCTTAGAAATTTCTTCCACTAGATACCCTAAATCATCTCTCTCAAGTCCAAAGTTCCACAAATCTCCAGGGCAGTGGCAAAATGCCACCAGTCTCTTTGCTAAAACATAGCGAGAATCAAATTTGCTTACATTCTCAATGAGTTTCTCATCTCTATCTGAGACCACCTCAGCCTGGATTTTATTGTCCATATCACTATCAGCATTTTGGGCAAAGCCATTCAACAAATCTCTAGGGAGTTCCAAACTTTCCCACATTTTCCTGTCTTCTTCTGAGCCCTTCAAACAATTTCAATCTCTGCCTGTTACCCAATTCCAAATTCACGTTCAAATTTTCGGGTATCTTTTCAGCAATGCCTCACTCTACTGATCCCAATTTACCGTATTAGTCTGTTTTCATGCTGCTGATAAAGATATACCCAAGACTGGGAAGAAAAAGAGGTTTAATTGGACTTACAGTTCCACATGGCTGGGGAGGCCTCAGAATCATGGTGGGAGGCGAAAAGGACATGGCAGCAGCAAGAGAAAACAAGGAAGAAGCAAAAGTGGAAACCCCTTATAAACCCATCAGATCTCATGAGACTTATTCACTATCATGAGAATAGCATGGGAAAGACCAGCCCCATGATTCAATTACCTCCTCCTAGGTCCCTCCCACAACATGTGCTAATTCTGGGAGATACAATTCAAGTTGAGATCTGAATGAGGACACAGCCAAACCGTATTAAGGGGTATCTCATATATTAATAAATGTAGGCATTGAGTGGGGCTCATGTTCAGCTGTAGGAACAGAGAAGCAGAGAAAACTGACTTGAGGAGATGATAATGACGATGAGGAAGAGAGAGGCAGAGAGAGAGAGAGTTCTGGCAGCGTTCTGGTTTTTAGCTTCCCTCTGAGGTAACGTATGAGTCTGCAGAACACTGTCCTCAGCCAGGTCACTGCCTCCCACTGGCTCTGGTTAAAGGGTGAAGGCAAAAGAGCAAATGTCCTCAGTTGGTAGATTGCTTCAGCCAACTGAAAAATGCAGACTGGCCGATGTTGCCTCAAAACCACATGACTAAGGCTGCTTCCATGGAGAGGTATAAAAAGGAAATCCCTACTCACAGAAATCAGGAGTGGTTAAAAGGGTTTGTCTGCATTTTTTTAGACAGAGGCTCAGAGAGGTGAAGTAACTTGCCCAGAGTCACACAGTTGGTGGGTTGGGCGGCTGAATTCAAACCCAAGTCTGTCCATTTCTGAATCTCAGGTTGTAGTGGTGTTGTGTTTTTTTTCCTATTAGTCATCCTCTGTTAACTGTTTCCAGGACTTCTGTTTTACCTGGAAAGAACTCAGAGATCTGATAAAAATCCCTTAGGTACCCTATAAAAATTCCATGGGTATTACAATACTCCAGGCTACCACTGTCCTGAGAGGAAAAAAGTCAATGTGTGATATAGCTGAGGCTGGTCTAGGCCTACAGTGTGCAGAGGCCTACAGGCCAAAGGCAGGACGGGGGTTAATTGGGCAGTGATGTCCCTTTCTCTCTTCTGAGGGCTTCTGTTCGCTAGTGCCCACCTCCGAGTAGCTCTGGGAGTACACAGCAGTGACAATGGATGCTCAGCTGCCCTTTGGCCTCCATCTTTGCCTGCTGGCTGGGCTTGTGCAATTCCCAACTGAATTGTGACTCTTGGCTTCAAGGATATTTGTGGAGCTCTAAGACTATCCTGCATGGTCAGAGTAAAGGGATGCTGACAGGATGGTCTTAATTCAGGGAGGTCTTAGTTCTGATAGATAGCTGCCTCCAAAGCCAGACTCTTGGGCTGTGCCACACCGTGTGCACGTCATGCTGAGCCCCCCTGCACTTGCTGGGCTTTGTATTCCTGAATACTAATTTGGAGCAAGAGACAACTGAGTCTTCTTGAGGGCTAGAAGGGAGGAGTGGGGGTCATCCCCAAGGCCATTGCTGATGGCAGGAAACACCACAAACTGAGAAGCAGTTAGTTTTTAACCCTTGTATCTCACCACAACCACACACACACGTCTTCCCATGTGAAAATCAACAAAAAGACATGTCTTCCTTAACTTCCTAAGTCAAGCTTCTCATGGTGATTGCCTGAAATATGACAAGTAAGAGTTCAAACCACAGGTAAATGCCCAATCAACTTTGCTCTTTCTAACCTGACCTCTTGAAATTTAGTTGGATGGACTCAGAATGACAAAAGAAGAATCCTTGACATCTTGGCACCTGTTTTGTCCCTGTGCTGGCTCTTGTTATCCAGTGGCTCCTAATGTTGAAGTTTTGGAAGCAACTTGTTGTTCACTATCCCTGGGACTGATTTGGCTGTGTGGGCAACTGTCCCCTTCCTCTCTCTGCACTTACTTGAACTGCTTATAATAGAATGGGCTTTCTTTTATTCATTTTTGAGACAGAGTCTTGCTCTGTCACCCAGGCTGGAGTGCAGTAGCATGATCTCGGCTCAACTGCAACCTCTGTTTCCCAGGTTCAAGTGACAAGCCTCAGCCTCCCGAGTAGCTGGGACTACAGGCGTGCGCCACCATGCCTGCTAATTTTTGTATTTTTCGTAGAGACAGGGTCTCACGATGTTGGTCAGACTGGTCTTGAATACCTGACCTCAGGTGATCCACCCACCCTGGTCTCCCAAAGTGCTGGGATTACAGGCGTGAGCCTCCGTGCCCAGCTGAATGGTCTTTCTAGACTGAGAAGGGCAACTCCTTGGGTGCAGACACTCCAGATGCCACAGCCACTGCCAGAACTGCCATACAAGCTCTCTCCTATCTTCTGCATTCAAATAGCTCCTAAATAGAGAAGTTGGAAACAAGAGTTGAGTATGTCTACCTTCTCTGAGTCACACATGGAGAGTGAAATATTTGTTGCATGGACACCCTTTCTGCTGCATATTTGATGAAAAGAGCCCATTTTGGTGTGCTTTTTAGTTAGATTCAGTTCATTCTGGCCTCCAGTTTTCCTTGTGGGACAGGGGGCCTGGTCAGTTGTGATTCTCCAAGGGGAGATCAAAGAAGAGCACCAGGCTAGGCAGCTGCAGGACTTATCAACCACAAGAAAGGTACAGACCCAGTGAAGCTGAAGGTGGCTTATCTGCAGAGCTGAGAACACAAACAGGGGCTGAGGGCCACACCCAGGAAGTAGAGAATAGGTAATGGAGGAAGGATGGGCAGGGAAAAGAGTTAGGGTGCACATTAATTTCCTATGGTTGCAGTAACAAATGACTGCAAGCTTCATGATTTAACAGAAATTTGTTTTTTACAGTCCTGAAGGACAGAAGTCCAAAATCAAGGTATTGGCAGGGCCACTCTTCCTTCAGAGACTCTTGGGGAGAATTCTTCCTTGCTTCCTCCGGTTTCTGGTGGTCATCAGCATTCACAGGCCTGTGGCTGTATCTCTCCAGCATCTGCCTCTGTCTTCACATGGTCTTCTATTCTGTGTGTCTGTTTTAAAGATATTTGCTATTGGATTTGGGGCTCACCAGGATAATCCAAAATCATTTCTTCATTTCAAGGTCCTTAATTTAACTATATCTGGAAAGACTTCTTTTCCTAGTAAGGTCAGGTTCACGGGTTCTAGGGATCAGGATGTGGACATATCTTTTGGGGGGCCAACATTTAGCTCATTACAGGGTGGGAGGAGACAGAAAGTAGGATAAAACAAACCAGTAGGCTAGGGCAAGGGGCTCAGGATCCAGAATAAGAATCAGGTAGGAATGAGGTAGTGGCAGCCTCTCCTTTAGGTACCCTCTGTGTATTAGTCCCTTTTCACATTGCTGTAAAAATACTACCTGAGACTGGGTAATTTATAAAGGAAAGAGGCTTAATTGACTCACAGTTCTGCATGGCTAGGGAGGCCTCAGGAAACTTAAAATCATGGTGGAAGGTGAAGGAGAAGCAGGTACCTTCTTCACACGGCAGCAGGAGAGAGAGAGTGAAGGGGCAAGAGCCCCTTATAAAACCATCAGATTTCATGAAAACTCACTCACTATCATGAGAACAGCATGGGGGAAACTGCCCCCGTGATCCAATCACCTCCCACCAGGTCCCTCTCCTGACACATGGGGATATAACTCTGATCACAATTCGAGATGAAATTTGGGTGGAGTTATAGCCAAACCATATTACTTCAACAGGTGGTTGGGGGACAAAGGCCACACCTCAAAGGGCTGGACCATGACAACCTCCTGTTTGCTTCTTGCCTTTCCCTCCCTTTTTGTGTACATCTGTTTCAAAGCTAAACTCCTGGGGGTGCTGCCGGAAGAAACCCACCTTGGGCTGAGCTCAATGGCTCATGCCTGTAATTCCAGCACTTTGGGAGGCCAAGGTGGGTGGATCACCTGAGGTCATGAGTTTGAGGCCAGTCTGGCCAACATGGTGAAACCCTATCTCTACTAAAAATACACATCCCCCCAAAAATTAGCTGGGCATGGTGGAGGACATCTGTAATCCCAGCTACTTGGGAGGCTGAGGCAGGAGAATTGCTTGAACCCAGGAGGTAGAGGTTGCAATGATCCGAGATCACGCCATTGCACTCCAGCCTGGGCAACAAGAGCAAAACTCCGTCAAGAAAAGGAAGGAAGGAAGGAAGGAAAGAGGGAAGGAAGGAAGGAGGGAAGGAGGGAAGGAGGGAAGGAGGGAAGGAGGGAAGGAGGGAAGGAAGGAAGGCCCAAAAGAAATCCACCCTGAATTCTTTATCTAGGTTCCCTATTGGGAACAAAAGTTTCTTCTTTGAGCTTCTCAACCCTAGAGAGTCAGGGTCCTTTCCAGAGTCCCTGAGGGGGAAAAAATGGTTTTCAATGAATTTCATTAAGTTTACTTCCTAATGTGAAGGCATATGTTTTTGAAGGCCTTTCCTCTTGCGTTATAAATTCTACCGTGCCATGGTTACAGTATTCCAAAGTTTCTGCCAGTCTGACCCTGCCAGCCTGGTCTTTTCCACTGGTTAGGTTTAGGCACAACTGTTCTTTCCTCTCCATGCTTCATTCACTGAGGAATAATACTATTAAGATGATGAGTGTAGAATACATCTAATATTCTTGTTTTGGTAGATACGTAGATATTGGTTGTCATCAGTCAGGATAGGCTAATGATGCTGCAGTTAACAAACACCCACAAATCTGTGGACAATTCTCAATCTTAGTACATGTCTGTGATGGTTAATATTGAGTGTCAATGCCAAACAAATGGAAGAACATTCCATGCTCATGGATAGGAATAATCAATATTGTGAAAATGGCCATACTCCCCAAAGTAATTTATAGATTCAATGCCATCCCCATCAACTTACCAATGACTTTCTTCACAGAATTGGAAAAAACTACTTTAAAGTTCATGTGGAACCAAAAAAGAGCCTGCATTGCCAAGACAGTCCTAAGCCAAAAGAACAAAGTTGGAGGCATCACGCTACCTGACTTCAAACTATACTACAAGGCTATAGTAACCAAAACAGCATGGTACTGGTACCAAAACAGAGATATTGACCAATGGAACAGAACAGAGCCCTCAGAAATAATACCACACATTTACAACCATCTGATTTTTGACAAACCTGACAAAAACAAGAAATGTGGAAAGGATTCCCTATGTAATAAATGGTGCTGGGAAAATTGGCTAGCCATATGTAGAAAGCTGACACTGGATCCCTTCCTTACACCTTTTACAAAAATTAATTCAAGGTGGATTAAAGACTTAAATTTTAGACCTAAAACCATAAAAACCCTAGAAGAAAATCTAGGCAATATCATTCAGGACATAGGCATAGGCAAGGACTTCATGTCTAAAACACTAAAAGCAATGGCAACAAAAGCCAAAATTGACAAATGGGATCTAATTAAACTAAAGAGCTACACAGCAAAAGAAACTACCATCAGAGCAAACAGGCAACCTACAGAATGGGAGAAAATTTTTGCAATCTACCCATCTGACAAAAGGATAATATCCAGAATCTACAGATAACTTAAACAAATTTACAAGAAAAAAATCAAACAACCCCATCAAAAAGTGGGCGAAGGATATGAACAGACACTTCTCAAAAGAAGACATTTATGCAGCCAACAGACACACGAAAAAATGCTCATCATTACTGGCCATCAGGGAAATACAAATCAAAACCACAATGAGATACCATCTCACACCAGTTAAAATGGCGATCATGAAATAGTCAGGAAACAACAGGTGCTGGAGAGGAGGTGGAGAAATAAGAACACCTTTACACTGTTTTTGGGAGTGTAAACTAGTTCAACCATTGCGGAAGACAGTGTGGCGATTCCTCAAGGATCTAGAACTAGAAATAACATTTGATCCAGCCATCCCATTACTGGGTATATATAACCAAAGGATTGTAAATCATGCTGCTATAAAGACACATGCACACGTATGTTTATTGTGGCACTATTCACAATAGCAAAGACTTGGAACCAACCCAAATGCCCATCAATGATAGACTGGATTAAGAAAATGTGGCACATACACACCACGGAATACTATGCAGCCATAAAAAAGGATGAGTTCATGTCCTTTGTAGGGACGTGGATGAAGCTGGAAAGCATCATTCTCAGCAAACTGTCGCAAGTACAGAAAACCAAACACCACATGTTCTCACTTATAGGTGGGAACTGAACAATGAGAACACTTGGACACAGGAAGGGGAACATCACACACCAGGGCCTGTCGTGGGATGTGGTGAGGGGAGAGGGATAGCATTAGGAGATACACCTAATGTAAATGACGAGTTAATGGGTGCAGCACACCAACATGGCACATGTATACATATGTAACAATCCTGCACGTTGTGTACATGTACCCTAGAATTTAAAACATAATAATAAAATTAAAAAAAAACTAAGTGTCATCTCAATTGAAGGATGCAAAGTATTGTTCCTGGGTGTGTCTGTGAGGGTGTTGCCAAAGGAGATTAACATTTGAGTCAGTGAACTGGGAAAGGCAGACCTACTCTCAATCTGGGTGGGTACAATCTAATCAGCTGCCAGCATGGCCAGACGAAAAGCAGGCAGAAGAACATGGAAAGACTAGACTGGTTTAGTCTTCTGGCCTACATCTTTCTCCCGTGCTGGATGCTTCTTGTCCTGGAATATCAGACTCCAAGTTCTTCAGCTTTGGGACTTGGACTGGCTCTCCTTGTTCCTCAGCTTGCAGAGGGGCTATTGTGGGACCTCACCTTGTGACCATGAGAGTCAATACTCCTTAATAAGCTCCCCTTCATATATACATCTATCCTATTAGTTCTGTCCCTCTAAAGAACTCTGACTAATACAATGTCCTTGGTTGGCTATGCTCCATGTCATATTTACTTAAGGACTCAGGCTGATGGAACACTGGAACATTAGGGGTTGTCACAGCAGAGGTAAAAGAGAGCATGGTGAATCATACATTAGCTCCTAAATTTGCTGCCCAGAAATGATACGCTGGTTTTCACTGGCAGCCTACATCTAGTCTCCTTGTATAGGAGTTTCTGCTGTAGGGAGCAATATTTAGGGATGCCAATACAGTTGATCCTTGATGACTCCTCCACTCTTCACAGTTGGAAATTCGTGTATAACTTCTGACTCCCTAATGTCTTAACTAACAATAGCCTACTGTTGACCAGAATCCTTATCAATAACATCAACAGTCGCTTAACACATATTTTATGTCATATGTATTAGATATTGTATCCTATCAATAAAGTAAGCTAGAGAAAATGGTATTGAGAAAATAATCAGAAGGGAAAATTAATTTACTATCCATTAAATAGAAGTGAATCATCATAAAGTAAAGGTCTTCATCCTCCCATCATCACATCGAGTAGGCTGAGGAGCAGGAGGGGTTGGTCTTGCTGTCTTAGGGGTTGCAAAGGCAGAAGAAAGTCTGAGTATTAGTGGTCGCATGCAGTTCAAGCCTGTGTTGTTCAAGAGTCGACTGTGTATTTTTCAGAACGGTGTCCCAATGAACGCTTGCTGAATGCATAAAGAAAACATAATTTGTGTACTACATCCAACTGGGCAGTTGGGTACTACATCCAACAGGCCAGGCATGGTGGCACGCACCTATAGTCCCAGTCACTCAGGAGGCTGAGCCGGGAGGATCGTTTGAACCCTGGTGCTGCGTAGTATACTCTTATATTTCTGCTCATCCTTTTAATTCACATCCCCTCTCAGCTTTATGGGGCTTAATATAGTTATCAGTCAACTGTCAACTGAAGTCACTTTGCTCTTTGAAATTAAAGAATAAACATAAAATTTAGAAAGCACAACCCCATATCCCACCGTCTGTGGAAAGTTCAGCAGCCTCCTCAAGATCTTTGTGACTTATCTAGGAATTTTATGCACTGTGGTCACTTGTGGATTTACAACCTGATGTTTTGAGCTCAACTTGGGTCTTATATCCACCACAATCTTCTCTGCTCTTGCAAATCCAGACAGAAAACTTAGATCTTTGTCCTTACCCTTCTACCCAAAATATCCAACTGCAAGAAACATGCTGTTCACACAAGGCACCACTCACTGAAGGTTTGATGTAGTTCAGCCTCCCTCCCACTCAAAGATCCCTCCCAGTTACCTACTTTGTACTTTCCTGGCCCCCTCCCTGGGTTCTGGCTTCTCTTTTTCTCCCCCGAATTCAATCCCCCTCACTTTAGTATGCAGGCAATCTCCCTTTCCTTCTACTCTGCCCCAAGCTTAACTTTGCATAGCCAAAAACTGATTAACGTCTGGATTAAACAAAGGGCCATTTATGCAAGATAGAATCATTGGCAGAGGTTTTGTAATTTCTTTCTCTTTTCCACAGTAGGTGGAAGAAAGCTGTATGGAAATTCATTTTCCTTAAACTGCAAGAAGTGGCTACAGTTTGGGTTTAAATAATCTTTTCCTGGCTGGGTGCGGTGGCTCACGCCTGTAATCCCAGCACTTTGGGAGGCAGAGGCGGGAGGATCACAAGGTCAGCAGATGGAAACCATCCTGGCTAACACGGTGAAACCCCGTCTCTACTAAAATTACAAAAAAATAGCCGGGCATGGTGGCGGGCACCTGTAGTCCCAGCTACTGGGAAGGCTGAGGCAGAAGAATGGTGAACCCGGGTGGCGGAGCTTGCCGTGAGCCGAGATCGCGCCACTGCACTCCAGCCTGGGCGACAGAGCCGGACTCCGTCTAAAAACAAACAAACAAACAAACAAAACTTTTCCTTCCTCCTTTCTGGTAAATATATACTTTCTTGACATGTATTTCTGATACACTTTATTTCTTTAACACAGTGGTTCTCAAACTTTTGCACACTTAAAAATTATTAAGGGCTCTAAACAATTTTTGTTCATATTGACATTATCGACATTCACTATATGAGAAATTAAAACAAAAAGTTTTGATGTTTTTTAAAATCTTTTTTTGAAGTCTGGCTTAATAGAAAACAGCTGTTCTGCATTTATTCCGTTGCAATATCACAGTCTAGCAAACTCAACTGTATGCAACTCATGAGAAAGTGAGAGTGAAAAGGCAAATAACATCTTAGTATTATGAAAATATTTTTTATCTTGACCATTAAAACCACTGTTTTAATACACATTCTACTTGTGCATCCTCTTTATGAAAAAAAAAATCTTGAAGAAATCAATGAGATTTTGAATATCCTTAGGCCAGGCATGGTGGCACGTGCCTACAGTCCCAGCTACTCAGGAGGCGGAGCCCGGGAGGATCGTTTGTGCCCTGGCGTTCCAGTCTGTAATGAGCTAGGATGGCGCCTCTGAGTAGCCACTGCAATCCAGCCTGGACAACATAGCAGACGCCCATCTCAAAAAACAACACAAAACAGAACCATGAACCAAAAATGCAGAAGAAACTCATTGACTGTCTTGCCAATTTTAATAGCTATGGCTCAAGACGGTACAATTAAAAACTATGCATGAAGGAAGAACAGAATCCAGCGGCATTAGGGCCACTCTTTCACCTTTGTCTCCATCTAAAGTTCCTATTCATCCTTCAAATCTCTGCACAGGTGACGCCTTTTCTCTACAGTCTCTTCCACCACCACAAATATGAGTGATCATAATAATAACATTATTAACGATTACTACCATTTATTGGCCACTTACTAGGAGCCAAGCGACATCAAAACACAGCCGGCGTCAGCTCACTTAATTTTCACAGTAAACTCCGAGGAGGATGCTGGCTTCACTTTACAAAGAGGTGACTGAAGGTTGGAGAAGAAAAGCCTCTGGCCTCTAGCTCTATGCCTTGCACACCTGCTCTGTCTCAGCACTTATTGCGCACCGAGGGTCACCGTCCAAGTGCCTCTGTCCTGCTCAAGGTGAGTCCTTGCAGTCAAAGGTCAAGGGTGGCTCGCCTCCACGTCCCCCGCAACCAAACCGCCCGCTCTCAGTGAGGTAGCCACCAGAAAGGAAGGAGCCTCCCAGCTTCCCGGTCCTCACGCTCCTGGAGCCCACACGCCCCAAACAGGCACAGGAGAGCTCGCTGAGCTCTCCACGCTGCTAAACCCTCCAAGCTTTGCTGGGAGACAGAGGTACCTGTGAGCTCGTCGCGGGGTTCCTCCTCCGCCAGGTGCGCCAGCTGAGGCCGGAACCTTTTTCCGCGGCTCAGGCCGGAACCTTTCTTCTCGCGTAGCAGTTGCCGGTGGGGAGGCGTGCGGAGCAGGACCAGTCCTCCAGCGGCCGGCTTTTCGCCGCGGTCGCCGGCTGCTTACGTGGGCGGGCCCAGTGTGGGGCTGCGGGTACGGGTCGCTATGGCCGTGGACATCACGCTGCTATTCCGGGCCAGCGTCAAGACCGTGAAGACGCGGAACAAAGCGCTGGGAGTGGCGGTGGGCGGCGGGGTCGATGGCAGCCGGGATGACCTGTTCCGCCGGAGCCCCCGGCCCAAGGGCGACTTCTCCAGCCGGGCCCGCGAAGTGGTGAGCTGGTTGCTATGGAAACAGCGGGTTGAGGAGGGGGCAGTCCTGCGACAGGGACCCCGAGCCCCAAACCAGAGCCCGTCCCGTAAGCATTGTGTGAAGGGGGTGGCCCCAAGGGGGACAGGAGAGTTGGCCTCAGAGACCCGACAGCTTTTTGGGGAAGGAACAGCCTTATCTTGAGGAAGGGGGATGCATATTGGGGAACAGATTTCTCCTGCGGTGGTGGGGGTTGATGGACGAGGAAGGAGACCCTCAGAAATCTCTATCTGGAAAGTGCACGGGCGGCTTTGTGAGGTCATGAGTTCGCCGTCACTACAGACTTGCACTCAGGGGAAACCTCACCGTCCTTCGCTTCCTGTTGCAGAACTGAGCACACCGTATTTGCCTGTTCTCTTTACTTGTCTGCCTCCCATCCCCAGTTGAGATTAAAAACCCTATTCAACCGAACTCTTTCTTCCCTTTGTCTCCGCAATAAGTAGGACTCAGTTCCTCTTGAGACGGGTTTAGGGTCATCTTTCGGAAACACAGGGTTACAGTCATCTCAACTACTTTCTGTTCCCTGATCAGAGCAGGTGTCCCTTCATCTCTCTGGGAACAGGAACCTTTTCCTTAAAGGCAGGGACAGTGTTGTTTTCATCTCACAATGCATGACTCATAGCATTGCTTAGTAAATGTTTGTTGAATGAATGAATGAACAAAATGGCTGTCTTTCCCATTAAACAGAAAACTCCATGAGGGGAGAGATGTTTGTCTTGTTCCCTTTTGTGTCCGTGACACCAAGGAGGGATCTAGGTTTTGTGGGGCCGAAAGTTTATATAGTTATGTCTGCCGTCTTTAAGAAATAAAAATCACCAAGAAAGATTAAGAGCTTTGGAAGATGGAAGCGAGGGACCCCGAAGCTAAAGCCTCATTAATTTCACAGTAAATCCTACTCTGCTTGGCATACACTTGGCACTGCATAGACACTCAGATATTTTTGAATGAATGTATGCATGCATGCATTAATGACAGTTAGCAGAGGATACTTAAACATCAGAAAGGGGTTGACCAGATGAATACACTCTCCCTATTGATGAACATCTATGAAGCACCTACTTTCTGACCAGCCTCATGTTAGAGTAATATGATGTAAAAGGAATAGTGGAGTAGACGGACATAGACATAAAACAAGTGCCATAAAGCCTTGCAAGTGTTGTGCAGGGCACAAAGAAGAATGTGGTCAGTTCTACCTGAGGATCAGAAAAGGCTTTATAGAGGTGATGATGCCCAAAACAAATCTTGAAAGAGGATTAGTTGGCTGCAGTGCAGAAGGGCATCTCAGGCTGAGAGAATAGTATGCGCTAAGATGTGGAGGTGTGTAAGAGTCTGACATAAGTTGGTTCAATAAACATTTGAGTGAGACTGGTATGTGGGACTCTCATAAAAATTGGACCGGGAGAGATCTTAAAGGGCTTTGTATATCACTGCAGAGTTTGAATTTTGCCCTTTAGGCCGTCAGATGTTATATGGTAGAGAAAGTACCAGAGAAGGAGCCAGGAGACCAGGTTGTTGTCTGAACCCTGCAACTGTTAGCTATATGATTTCATTAAGCAGGTTTTAAGACCTCAGTTTATTTACCTGTAAATGGTCCTTTTTTTTCTCCTCCTCCTTTTAAAAAACTACCTTAGTCCTCTATATATAACAAATTAAAGTGGAAGCCTCCTAGGTTGAAATGAGAGGAAGAGAAACAGGACACTTTCCCTTCCCAGTTTGGCCCAAGCACTTCCTGCGGTTCCTTTTGTAGAACTGTGGTATGAATATCACAGTTTTGGCGTTGTGAGGGTACCTTCTAACTCTGAAACCACTGATTTATGAACACTGTGCTAATTTTGAGTCCTGCTCAGGGAAAGGGGGGATATGGGAATGGTCGAGACAAGAGGCACAGTTGAGTTGGCAAGCGCTTTGGCTAGCCCTGTGATCACTTCTGCCTCTCCCTGAGTGGTGAAAATGTGTTTTAGACTTTTGAGTTAATGGGCCTCGGGGACAGTAACAGTCCCGTAGGGTGCTGAGTTCCCTGTCACTGGAAGTAATTAAACAGAGTGATGACTGCTTTTCAGAGATGTTTGAGAAGAACTTTGTGTATATGTCACAGGTTTGGACCGCGTGACAGTGAAACTTCCAATTCTGCTATGTATTGATGTGAGTAGGTGTCACATTACCTTAAGTGAGTACATGGGCTGTGTTCAGGGACACTGTTCCCCTGACGTAGAGGAAACATACATTCTTTTAAGCAATTTTGATTTTATGTTGTCATTGCTTTGCGTATGGTCTCCTGTTCTTCCAACCGTTCCCCACTCCTCATCTTCTCTTGTGGGAAGTTTAACTAGAAGAGCTAGTGATGGATGTCCTGTGCTTTCACTACGATTAGATGTGTCAAAAGTTTGCCTGTTACTTTGTTTGGCCTGGATTCCTTATACAGAAAAGTCTGGTCAATACCAGAAGCACATATTCTAATTCAGGTTTAGCCCTGGTTGTCAGACTTAATGAAATGTAATAAGTTATAGTATGTCTTTTGGTAAGTGCCTTCCTTGAAGCATTTGCTGTTATTTCTAGGATGCGTTTTATTTGGTTCAATTTCTGTTCTTCCATTCCATTTCTCTAATATATGCCTGATGCCAGGTTTCCATCCCACTGAATTGTTGTAAAGGTTATATTAAGTTTCATAAAATTGCATTGAAACTAAATCTTCCTTCCCTACCTCCCACCAATAGACTGATTTCTTCTGCATCATTCTTTTAAACATTTATGTTCAATTTTGCTAAATTTATATATACTCAAATGCATGTCTACCCATTAAATTACAAATGGAGAGTAACGACTTTTCAGATTATTTGGGGGAGGAACTTATATTATTCGAGCAACTCCAAATAATAATGAATATGTCACTCTGCAATGGGAATTTGATTAGTTAACTCATTTGAAGTGTGGGACTAATGAGGACGGTGGGATTGGAAAGAGACCTGGGCCTTGGGTTCAAATCTGGCTTCTGCTACTTAGAAATGGGTGAACTTGGGCGAGTCTGACTCTCATTTTCCATTTCTATAAAATGGACATGATAATACCCTACCTAACTCACAAGCCAAGTAGGGTAGCTTCTGAGTTACCCTACTCACGTAGTCTATATGTATATATTTTAAGAAACCAGACTAATTATTATTATTCCCCTCAACTACCTCCCCCCTCCTCATGTAGGCCATTTAGACATATTTTCTTTAGTGGCACCAAGCTATACTTTCCAAACCACTTAGTTTTCTTGCACTTTCATTCCTTGCTTGTAAAGGGGAGCCAAGTTAAGTGCGTGAGGAATGAGTGAAAATCCTGAGCAGGCAGTGATGGTGTAAAATACTGTCTGCATTTGTAAAAGACCGTAGCATTTCTTTGCCAAGGTGAAACTCTTTCAGTGATGGCAGATGTGTGGCGGGTATGCAGCTGTTACTTTCTTTTCTTCCTTGTGATCATGGAAGCCAATGCTCATTTCTTCATGGATCCCTAAAGCTCAGAATCCTTTGCAACATTGTCCCCCAGGAGCCATTACCTGTTATTAGGCTTGCCATTCAAGTTGAAATCTACTTGGCATATGGTAACAGTAGAATCTGTATGCTTAAAGCAGACCCATATTGGTTTGTTTGTGTGTGTGTTTTTTCACTCAAAAGGGCCTTGAGTTCATTTTGTTAATAGATAAGAAAACTAACATCTAAATAAATGAAATTACTTGCCTTAAGTCATAGCAGTTGAGATCATAGGACAGAGCCAGAACTAGAAGCCAGGTCCTTTGACCTGGTTTAATGCTGCTGTCCCCGTGTCCCCTACATCTTCCTATAATTTTTAAACCAGAATTTCTTTTTGAGTTAATTCTGAATACTGAATGGAACTTGGGGCAGAAAGACTTGGATCTGAATGTGTCTTATCTGCTATATGAACTTGGGGAAGCCACTTAATTCAGTTACCTTATGTCTAAAATAGAGTGAGTAATGGCAACCTTATAAAGTTGTTAGATGAACTAAGAAAAGGTATGCAGATGCCTACATGAGTCTGAGTTCTTTTGATTGCAATTAACAGTAACCTAATGTAAACTAACCTGAACAAAGTGGAAATGCCTTAGCTCATGTAACTGGAAAATCCAGGGATAGAGCTTCTTTCTCTAACTCTTACCTGTAAAGCCCAGGAAGGAAATCTAGTTTCTGCTTGATTCTCAGCTCTTTCTTATAGTAGTAATTATGGCCAGAGGGATGTTTCTTTAATTGGTCAGGTCTATGTCCACCTCAATCTGTGGTTAATAGGTGGCTTGGATACTGTATAGCCCTCACCAGAACCAAGGAAAAGGCAGTGCCCTGTCTGGGAATAGGGAGTAAGGAATGTTGGGCAAGCAAAAGCAACAAAAACATCCCTCACAGTGCCTGGGACAGTGCCTGATGTGCCTTCACCTTGTCTGCCTGGCTGTATTTAACTCTGTGGGGAATGAGAAACTAGAAAATGCAGGAGTTTACAATGACAGGTTCTGGGGTGAGGATAGGCCTGGAGATGCCTCACAGTGGCAGCTCTTCTATTCTCTTACTGACTTATAAAGGTTACAGGAGCCAGGGGTGGTAACAAGAAACCTGTCAGCACCGAACTGCTGTGCAGAGGCAGCAGGGGCTACTGGAGAGCACTGGACAGGATAGCAGGAACCCATGTTCTAGCCGCAGGTCTGCCAGTAAGTGGGCTGCTCATGTGATTTCTCTGGGCCTCAGTTTCCGCATTAGTAAAATTGAGAGCTTAAACTAGATAACTGCAGAGATTTCTTGTAGAATAAGGACACTTTGATTCTAAATAAGGTAATAGTGATCCTGAATTGCTAGGAACTCTATTTTCAGATTAGGCATGCAGATGAGATTTTGTTCTTGATAATACGTTCTTTCGTGGAAGCTAAACTTCATTTTTTATTTACTTATTTTTAGGAATTGATTATCTTGAATCTTTGGCTGAAATCCAGAGTTCTTGGAGTGGCCCAAAGCCAGATGATCTGGTTCTGCTACCTCTTTGGCCTTACCTCTTCTCCCACTCCTTTTGCTCACTCTACTCCAGCTACTCTGGCCTCTCATTTTCTCACATGCATCACGCACATTCCCCCCTTAGAACCTTTGCATCCCTCTACCTGGAACACTTTTCTCCCAGATTCCATATGGCTTGGTTTCTCAGTTCCTCAGGTCTCTGGTTAAATGTTGCCTCCATGAGGGCTTCCTTGAATGTCCTGCTTAAAGAGGCATCCTTTTTCTGTCCCTTCCCCTAGCATATCGTATATCTATTTATTTGTTGTTTGTCTACTAGAATATATGTTTTCTGAAAATGAAGAACTTTGTGTTGCTAGCACTGAATCTGTAGCTTCTAGAACAGTGTAGGGATGCAGGTGCTTAGTACATACTTCTTAAATTAATGAATAACTGTTAATCTACTGTGTCTCTCTCAGTTTTTGGGCTAGGTGATCTCTGTCTAAGGCTCATTGTAGTTCTAAAGCTGTGTAATCCTCACATGATTCTTGAATATTACATGATGCACATTTATACTTAGTCCAGTATTAGGAGTAAACATTCAGTATATAGTAGCTTTTATTTTATTACTAAGATTCAGTTCCCCCCCAGCACGTGTACACTCTAGTGAAAAGGCAGGCACAGGTACACAACAACTGAGGTATGAGTAACAACTGTAACTTTTTTAGCATTGATTCCCCAGAACCTCCTTGATTTTCTTTTCTGAGGCAGTGTTGAGTTTGTGTGCCAGTGTTGGAACCCAAAGGTTGAGCTGGGACCACCTGGGTTATAAATTTTACCCAAGGGTTGAGTATAATCATAGTTAGGGGATTTCAGTTGAGGGAGCATGATTCAAAGAAGCAGTATCATGCAACAGGTACAATGATTCCATGAGAGGCAGAAAGTACAGGAGATAGGGCCAAACCATACAGAAGTAGGATCAGGAAACAATGGAGATTTAGAATGCAGGCTGTGAACACAGCATGAGTGTGCTGAATAATACAGATTTCTTTTTAAATATGGCAGGAACCTTTTAGCTAATGAAATAAGGAGCAACTTTGGTAAAAGCTGGAGTGAGAGGTTTGGAGAGAAAGGTTCATTCGCCAGCCTACCCTTCTGTTACCTTCCCCCTCTCCTTGAGGAACCCCAAGGAACCAACCAGAGGGCTCAGAGACACACAGTTTTAAAACCACTGCTTTAATGCTCTCCAGGGCGTCTTTTAGCTTCATGATGCTATGTTTTTATGGATTGCAATAACTAAGTGTACTGTAAGGAGAGCTCGGCACTGCAGAGTTTTCATGAGATTGTGAGTCCTTTGTGTGGATGACACTTCTGAATTTTGCCCAAAACTTAGGAGGACTGTAAGTTTTGAAATGTATTTATTCGATAATTAATTTATACCATCATCTAATAAACACTGAACATCTGGTGTGTTAGGCATTACATATAGATTAGGTATCCTTTATCTATATTTTCAAAGAACAGGGACATATGCCCCATAAAAGAAAAGTATGAGGCATATGTCCCTGTTCTTTGAAAATATAGATAAAGGATACCTAAATCTCTTTGGGGGAGAATCAGTGGAAATCTCAAAGTGATCATCAAACTTGGCCTTTAAGGAGAAAAACCATTCCACCAGACATAGGTAGAAAGGATGGATGTGAGCAAAGGCAGTGGCGCACAACAGCAGGGCAGTTTGGGGGCCAGCGGCAAGACTGGTGTGACTAGAGCCCTTTACTAGAGGAGATCCGGGTGAGGGCCAGAGTATCAGGGGATGAGGTTGTGCTGAAGTGGCTTAGAGCAGGGGTCCATAAACTGGCCCACAGGTCAAATCTGGCCCACTGCCTATTTTTGTAAATAAAGTTTTATTGGAATATGTCATTTTAATTTGTTTAAATATAGGCCAAGGATGCTTTCGTGCTATAGCAGCAGAGCGATAGCCTGCAAGGGCCTGCGAAACTTAAAATATTTCCTGTCTGACCCTTTAGAGAAAAATTTGCCAACTCTTAAATGAGAGCATTGTTAGCAGTGCTGAGGAGTTTGTACTTTATGCTCTGGGCTATGCAGCAGAGGCATGAATGGACCATGTTTGTATCTTAAACTATCCACAGTGTTGATGATGGATTTGAAATGTAACAAGACTGACATGGAGAGCTAAGTAGGATGCTGTTGCAGTAATTCAGGTGAAACTGAGGGGCCGGTGACAGGGTTGGGTGGGAGAAAATAGATGAAGTAGGTATTTAGTATTTAGTAGGTAGACTCAGCAAACTTAGTAAAACTTAGTAACTAATTAGTGGAAATAGAAAGAGGAGGAGGTAGAGTAATTCCCAGTTTTCTCGTTGGAAAAGTTAAATGGTAGAAGATTACAATAACAGTGTTTTCAGGGTTAGAGTTGGGTGCCAGTTATTCATGCCTTCTTCTTAATTCTAAATAGTAGAGAATAGATCCAAGGAGCCCAGTGGACACTGAAGTTTTATTAAGACAGCACGTGGTGGATAACTCCCCAGCAGCAGTGCTTACTGATAAATCTGGATTGGAGAACATAGCTGGAACTCAGTGGGGTCCTTCAGCTTTGCCATATTTAGACCTTGGAGACAGCTGAGTACAAAATAGATATCCAGTGCGTACGTACCTATGCCCAGCCAGTTGCATGGAGATTGAGACCTGTCTCAGCAATACGGCCATCACTAGGCTGGGCCTTATGGTGGCGAGAAGTACAAGGGGGTAGAGACTCAGGAGGGCCCGTGTGGATGCCAGGTTCTCTCCTGTTATTCTCAGTTCTGCTTTCTTTATTCTTGAATGAAACTCATCTTGGGGGTAGTGATTATATCACATGTTGTAGAAGCATGATTCTCAGGGATAGTTGATTCATTTTCTCCTGCATTCCATGAAGAATCTGGAGTGTGTCAAAGAGTTCCCTCTTTCCTCACTTTTGAGTTGGCAGTTGACCAATTATTATGTGTATCACCTACTAGGGTAGGGCTTCGGAAACTTGTGTTCTCAGTGTGACATTTTTAGTGAATTCTTCCCGTCAGGGGCTGGCTTCATTTTGGAGGCCCAAGAACCAGATTTATTTATATATTGGGTCTAGAACCATCTGTCAGGGCAGATATCAGCCAAGCTCATATCAACCTGTGTGTAAGTCAGAATACCAGTTAATTTGTTGTAAGCACTAGAAGTAATGTGCAGAAGGATACAAATTTTGGAAACTCAGTCATTTTTGAGCTTCTGCTATAGGTCAGGAACTCAGTTAAGGACTTTATGTGCCCGATTTCATTTGATTTTTCTCTTTTTCAGGGGAGAGAAATATATTATTGAGTGATTTTATAATACTGATTGTATTATGAATAATGTGATTGTTGAATTCACGTAAACTTGATGTTTGAGGTCTCTTACTACATGGAAATCCATATGGGCTCCCTCTGGTGGGTAAAGTGTCAGTGAAGTCTACAAATATTAATTACAGCTTATGGTATGAAAACCATTTTATGTTTAAAACGTATTACATTTAATATTGACTTATAAAGAGGCACCTTCAAAACTCCTCTAAAAGAAAGTGAATAAACCAGAGGAATGAAAGTATGGTATATTGAACGAACCCAATAACTCAGATATGGAAAGCGCAGCACAGTTGAAATTTTAAACTCGGTAATACTTTTTTCTTTCTTATAGACTTTCAGATCCTCAAAGTCTATGAATACTAAAGTTTGCCAGCTTCCACTTATCACCATCTAACATATGTCTGTTTGTCAAAATGTTCTTATCATGGAATTTGTAAGCTGTATTTAAGCAAGAGAGAGACACTTTCCATTTCACAATATTGTAACATTTCTATCTAATTTATAGTCAAATGATAAGAAAACTGGTGAAATGAACACTTGCCTTTTCTTGGACATTTTCTCCAGCAGTGAATTCTGTAGTCTTAGCAGAAGTAACAGGCTACAGCATGTCTTAATCAGAGGAATTGAGACAGGAATTAAAAAGTGTATGTTCTGAATTATAAATACTTTTGGCCTTTGCCAGTAACTTACTGTGTGATCTTGGAGAACTCACCTAACCTCTCTGGGTGTCACTCTTCTGGTTTTTTAAATGAGAGGTTTTGACTAGATAATCCGTAAGGACCTTTTCAATGAGATGGCTGCATGACTCAGAACTCTTTCTGAAAGTCCCAGGATATATTTTTAAATACTTTTTGCAGTGATAACTGCTCATTACCTTGTGATATTTTCCCTGATTCTCTGAAAGAGTGAGTTTTTTTTTTTTTTTTTTTTGGTTTGTTTTTTTTTTCGAAGTTAGCATTTGGTGTGTTTTCACAAATGTATTTGATTCAAAATTGGTTATATAATTTTATAATGGACTTTTATCAGCAGAGCACATTTTTGAAGTTGACTATTTTAAAATCTGATTATAAAATTAGTAGGTGCTCATTAAATAGAATAAGGAAGAAAATAGTTCACATTTAGTACTACTGTCAGGAAATAACCATAGTTAAAATTCTGGTGTTTAACTTTCCAGACATTTTTTCTATTAAATAAAATCAGGATTTTTCTACAATACTGTTATGTAATCCCTCTCCACATGCCCTCCCCCCTTCCTTGGGGGAGTAGAGAGGGGTTACATAACAGTATTGTAGAAAACAATATATTTTGGAAATTTTTAAATATCAGTATATATTGCTCTTACCACCAGTTTATTTGGCTGCGTAGCTATTAAAAATAGTAACAAAGAATTGATTTATCTGAACCCCTGTTGAAAGCTATTTAGACTGCTTCTAGTTTATTAGTATTTTAAGCAAACTATATTTTTTACTAAATTTGTTTGAAATTGATCATAGCCTCTTAAAAAAGACAAAAAATATAGTTTGTTTTTTGTTTAATCTTTTCTCAAATGTAAAAATTTGAATGTCCTAATATTGATAAAAGGAAAATTATTGCTACATTATTTGAAAGTATTAAATGTTTTAGAACTTATTTTCAGTTCTGGTTGAGTATAGAAAAAGGCATGTAATTAGAGGCAGACTACTTAGGAAAGCTTTGACTGACCTGGGAGCAGATCTTTGAAGAGCAAGTCAAGTGGATGGATGGTGAACATGAGCCTGGTGTGCTCAGTGACAGTAAGGAAACCAGTGTAACAAGGCCAGTGGGGGCTTCTTACGCAGCAGTGTGAAAACAGGGAGGTGCTATGGCCTGATTACAGAGGCTTTGAGAGCCATTGTATAACATTAGTGAGCAAACGTCAGTGGTGATCCTATATCTAATTAATGACCATTTAGAATATAATGAAACATTTACAGTAGCAACAAAAAGAGTTTCTAGTAATAACCTTAAAAAGAAATGTAAATGACCTAGTTGAAACAAACTGCAAAATTTTATAGACAGTTACAGAAGATTTGGGCAAATAGAAACACGTATTGTATACCTGGAAGTGAAGAAAAGTGTTGTCAATACATCAATTATTACTTTAGTGCTCGCTTTGGCAGCACATATACTAAGACATTTTAGCACCAAAAAATAATATATGCATATGTGAATTTTTTAGTGAAACCCATTAGTCCAGGGTGTGTGTGTGTGTGTGTAAATTTTATCCATGCTAAAGGATGTGTTGTAAATCAGTAAGAAAAGGAAGATTTATTCAGTGATTGCGCATAATTGGTTAGCACTTTGGGAAAAAAAATAAATTTTTAGTTCCTTGTTTCATACATACATTAAAGTAAATTTCTAGATGGACTAAAGATTTAACTGTAACAACAAAACTGAAGAAAATGAAGATAAATGTTGACATACTTTGTAGAAGTGGGAGGTCTTTCTGAGTTTAAAAGTTTGGCTGGGTATGGTGGCTCATGCCTGTAATCCCAGTACTTTGGGAGGCTGAGGTAGGTGGATCGCTTGAGCTTAGGAATTCGAGACCAGCCTGGGCAACATGGCAAAATCTCATCACTGTAAAAAAAATACAAATATTAGCCTGCCATAGTGGCACACACCTGTAATCTCAGCTACCTGGGAGGCCGAGGTGGGAGGATTGCTTGAACCCGGGAAGCAGAGGTTGCAGTGATCCAAGATTGTGCTATTGCACTCCAGCTAGGGAAAAAAAAAAAAAATAACGAAGTCTGCAGCAGCAGGGGTTGTTTTCTTTTCTTTTCTTTTCTTTTTTTCATGAAGCCTTAGAAATGTTCACAGAACAGCAGTGGCCTTAATAATACAATAATAATGATTTTTATGATGATAGTGATGGCAGCTGTCACAAGTGCCTTATGGAGAGACACTAGCATTATTCCCAAGTATGGAGAAATTGTTAGGTAAATGTGATATACTGAAGAGTATGTCATGACATGAGAATTATATATTATTATATGTCATTAATATATGCTTATATTATTATGTTAGCTTAAAAAAATAACTACCCAAACCAGTTACAATTAAAACTATGTATGCAAACCCAAAAAACTCTAGGCATGGAAATGACTGGAAGGGAATACACCAAAATGTTAACCATGGCTTTTTCTGAGTGATGGGACTTGGGTGATTTATTTTTCTGCTTCTATCATCCAGAATTTCTTTAATGAGCACAGATACTTTTGAAATGAAAAGCAAAACAGAACAAGTGAAACTCCTGGCAGACGAGTTTTTATTTGCTGTGGTAGGAAATGGAGAATTAATAGCTTTTGATTAGGAAAATATTATGAGGCCGGGCGTGGTGGCTCACGCCTGTAATCCCAGCACTTTGGGAGGCCGAGGCGGGCGGATCACAAGGTCAGGAGATCGAGACCATCCTGGCTAAGACGGTGAAACACCGTCTCTGCTAAAAATACAAAAAATTAGCCGGGCGCATTGGCAGGTGCCTGTAGTCCCCGCTACTTGGGAGGCTGAGACAGGAGAATGGCGTGAACCCGGGAGGCGGAGCTTGCAGTGAGCCGAGATGGCGCCACTGCACTCCAGCCTGGGTGATGAGCAAGACTCCATCTCAAAAAAAAAAAAAAAAAAAAGAAAAATATTATGAGTAAGCAATATCTAATTCTATATTAAATGTGCAGTGAAGGGATGGGGGCTATTTTAAGGAAGTCTGTGGTAAAATTTTTTGTAAAGGGAATAATTTTCCTGTATCTCGGCTGAATTTCCAGTCTAGACTTTCTTAACCTGTATGAGAAAATGATCCACAAATGTTGCATTGATGTCTTAACTTTCTGGTTGTTATTCTAAAGCATAATAAATGATAATAATGGCTACTACTTGTTGAGCACCTACTCTACCTGGCCCTTTGTTAAAAGCTTTATAATTTATTTGACTATCCTTTCAAGTTAGGCTCCTTTATTCAGAAGAAACTGAGGTTCAGAAGGTTAAGCTATCTCCCAGGATGACGTCCCTGGTGCTGTGAGATGAGTAGTCATGGCACGTGTGTGCTGTGCTTCTCGGGTTGCCTGCTGCCTCCCAGCTCTTGGGCATGCACAGGTGTCCTGTGGCAAGTGTGTCCCAGGCTGGGAACTGTGCTCCACTTGGCGTTCCACAGACCAAGCCTCTGGGGACTTGCTCCTTAGTGTGTTATCACATCATCTGCTGTCTTTAGGAGCATATTTTGGTGCATATATTATATATTTGAAAGTGCTTGACTAGCTTTTGGGGAAATACGGCTGCTTCCAAACCAAACTTTTTCTTTTAATCAACAATTACCATGTGACCATGAATTTTTTTTTTTTTTTTGACACGGAGTCTCGCCCAGGCTGGAGTGCAGTGGCCAGATCTCGGCTCACTGCAAGCTCCGCCTCCCGGGTTCACGCCATTCTCCTGCCTCAGCCTCCCGAGCAGCTGGGACAACAGGTACCCACCACCACGCCCGGCTAATTTGTGTATTTTTAGTAGAGATGAAGTTTCACCATGTTAGCCAGGATGGTCTCGATCTTCTGACCTCTTGATCCTCCCACCTCGGCCTCCCAAAGTGCTGGGATTACAGGCGTGAGCCACCATGCCCGGCCGACCATGCATTTCTTAAAGATAAGTGTTGAGGTTTACTTTTGGGGAAAAGGGAAAAGGATTTGTGGTTTTAGTTAGTAAAATCATTGAGAGGGAAGGAGACCCAATTTATGGATTATAGACATTTGAAAAATTGTAATTCCCTTTTCTGTTGTTGGGATACCAGTTTTAAAGTTTATTTGTTCATTAAACAGTCAGTTCCATGGAGATCTCTGGAGCTGAAATGGCTTTTTAGAATTGCCCAGTTGAGGCAAAGGGCCAGGGCTTTTTAACCACTGCATTGGCCAGCCATTGTCTGTGGGCTTCTCCCAGGGAAGGGCGCTAGCATTGGGTGAGGCACCTTCCTACCGCTTGAGACTCACTTGGCTGTGAGCCAGCAGCAGGCAGTTCTCCTAGTACCTGGGGGCCTCACTCCAAAAGGTGTGGTTTAGCCACACAACCTGCATTCGTTCATTTTTTGCATTGCCATAAAGGAATACCTGGAGCTGGGTAATTTATAATGAAAAGAGGTTAATTTTGGCTCATGATGCTGCAGAGTGTACGAGAAGCATGGCATCGGCATCTGCTTCTGTGAAACCTCAGGAAGCTCATAATCATGGCAGGAGGTGGGGGGAGCAGGAGTGTCACATGGTGAGAGAGAACAAGAAGAGAGAAGGGGGAGGTCCCAGACTCTTTTTAAACAACCAGATCTTGTATGAACTGAGCAAGAATTCACTTATCACCAAGGGGACAGTGCTAAGCCATTCATGAGGCATCAACCCCCATGATCCAACACCTCCCAGCAGGCCCCACCTCCAGTATTGGGGATCACATCAAGGGGCTGATGTTTATGGGCTGCATAGTGGTGTTTCCTTGCCCCCTGGCTTCTGATAGGGGTCAACTAATGGGAGGCTCCAGCAGGAGATGGGAAGGCTGGAAAACAGGAGTTGGCTTGGGAACTGGGTAGAGGCTTTGTATCCACAGCCTATGACTCAGGTTAGGTGTCTGTCCACCAGCTCTAGAATTTTTCCCCTGTGTAAGTCTAGCATCCTGGGGGTTAGGATGATTTAGCTAGTAGGCTAGAACCAGCCAGCAATGGACAAGGCAGCATTGCAGCCTCACTCAGGGTGACCCTGAAAGACAGTGGCAAAGAGAAGTCTTCCACATGCCCAGAACTTGGGCCAAATCATCACTGCCTTTTAATTTAAGGTAGTTTTTAATATATATATGTGTGTGTGTGTGTGTATGTATATGTATATAATTATATATGTATATAGTTTTTTTTCTCTACCTCTCTTCCTTAGGCTCAGCATTATAGTGAGAAAAGTCAGGTATTTTAGGCTTACACAGATTTTTCTCTCAGTGATGTGGCAGTTCATACTTTCCCTCCAAATATGACCTGGTAAATGACTGTGTGGCATGTTGACTGTAAATCTGAACTGAAATGGAATCTGTAACCCATTATCAGATTCTGAATCAAGCTGCCTTGTCCCTTCTCCAGTTTTTGTTTCAGTGGAAATGTGTGTTTTTATTCTGTCAATGGACAGTTTGCATACCTAATATTAAAAGAGAATTATATAATGAACCCTTGATGTAAAAGAGACTAGTTAAATACTTCAACTCCAAAGGTTTCCATTAAAGTAATAAGGAAATTACATTTAATTTTAACTGGTAGGAAGATTTTTAAAATGTTATTGCTATTAAGCATTTATTACCCACACTCAACCCTTTTTTTGCAAGTGAATTCCCAAAGCACAATTCATCTTTATACAAGTAGAAAGGAAATATTCTTGCAAAATATATGTAGTTTGATGTCTTCTTCTTAACTGTGGAGAGAAGCATATTTTTCCAAAGAATAGAATGTGATGGTTGATTGGAAACTTTTTGGAGTTACAGGCTAACTCTACCTCTTGAAATAAGAAAATATATATAAATTGGTCCTCAGATGAAGGCATTGTGGGGTACTTTACAGCCCTAATTGGCTCCAGACACAGAGGCAGTGATTTGTAAGCAAGCAATGACAAGAGGAAGTTAAATCAAAATTAAATTAAGAGAAGGAAGAAAAAAGAAGAGCTATCAGGGAGAGGTGATGAATTTCCTAAAAGCTTCTAAATACCTATCTGTGGGTAAACGATGGAAAATCTGTGAATATATCTCAGTTATGTCAAAAGATGAAATCTGGAAACATTTCAGTCCTAAAAAAATGCCTTACTTACTATCTTTGAAGTCTTTTTTTATTTTTTCAATTTTTTTTTTTTTGGAGATAGAGTCTCACTGTGTTGCCCAGGCTGACCTCAAACTCTTGGGCTCAAGCATCCTCCTGCCTCAGCCTCCTGAGTAGCTGGGATTATGCATATACACCACCATGCCTGGCTTCAGAAGTCTTTAAAAATATTCATTACTTGGCACAGTTCAACCAGTGCAAGCATATTTGCTTCTATACTTTTCCATTGACTCAACTGCAATAAAATCGGCATCTTCCATGGTACACATGAAGTGGTATATTGGGATGGTTGGTTTTCCTGTTTACATTTTGACATTTTGTTGTTGTTCCAGCTTGTGTGAATAAAAATTTAGGAATTTGAACTCACCAGAGAGCTCCTCTACCCTGACTGCCATTTTTGCAGTTACATCTATCATTCTCCCTTTTCCTGTCCTCCTCTCTCCAGTTAATTACCAAGCCCAAAAAGATAGACACTGTGTTCCATTCCCCTCACAGCACAGAGCGCAGTTCAGTACATAGTATTTGGAAATGAATTAAGTGAATAAGCACTTGCACTTTCTCTCCATCTCACGCATTCTGCTGCTACCATAGGAGTTCAGACTCCTACTATCTTGTGCCTGAGCTGACACAGTAATGGTGAGCCCTCAGTCCCTCTCCAAGCTAAGCCACTGTGCAGAAAATGTTGCTTTCATCGTTACTTTGACTCAGAAGCACTCGTAGTGCCACTCATTCTCCATGCAAAGATTCTAAGATATTTGGTCTTTATATAAAGCTAGCCTAGCCACCTTTCCAGTGTTAAACCCCACACTTCCTCCATCATCCCACCAGTTTTCACCACACTGCTCTGTTAGCAGTTCCCTCAGCTTCTTGCCTCCTTCTTTGGTTGCTGCTGTTTCTCTTGCCTGGACTGCTTGCTGTCCTTCACTTTCTCAAATTCCATTGGTCTTGAAAGGTACATTCTAGCCTATACTAGTCTCCTCCTGAATTGAAAGCATTCACTGCCTGTATTCCTTACTATGGAAATATGTATGGCCTGTGACATCCCTTGCCTTATTATTTTGTGTTTTTATTTAATAATAACATTGTCACTTAACCTTTTAGCTGCTATTGTGTTATCTCTCAAATGATATTGTTGATTTTGGGGCTTATTTTCGGCATGGGGGATGGAAAAGGAGAGAGCAGGACTCTATTTTCCTGCTTCTTTGTATTTAGCACAGTGACTCTTGTACCCAGTAACATAGCCTGTAGACGGAACAGACACCATATTTTCTTGGTCTTTGTATTCCCAGTGCCTTGCAGAGCATCTGGCCCGTAGTAAGGATTCATACATGGCATTTGAATAAGTGAACAGAAGGCACATCTCAAATATTTGTTTAGTAGTTTTACCCCCAAACTAAAAGAATCAACATAGGTAATTTTCCATCTTTTAAAAGCCATAAAAATCCAGTTTTCCATTTAGTTTTTTTCATCATTAACAGTTCTCCCTCAAGCACTTCTCCTTTGCCTGCCTTGAGCTTCATACTGAAATTTAAATCAATTTCCTGTCATTCTTTTCCCTGTGAAATTGGAGAACAGCTGTTTAGTCACCTCCTTATAAATAACCCTTCAATAAGTTAAATTGCCTCTAGGATTTGCTTTCTCCAGATTAAATTATCCCAAAGTCTTTTCTTTTTTCTCATAAAGGCCTTTTCAAAAAGAAACATTGGGTTTTTTTTTTAAATTTCTTTTTCTAGCTCTTTATAAAACCTTATTCTTTTCATAAATGTACCACAGGATACCCCTATGGGCCTGACTGATGCTGTCTGGAATGGAAAGCTTTCTTTCCACATCTGGAATCTCATTCTCCTATTTGTGTTGTAGAGTACCTTGTTAGCTTTTCTTTTCTTTTTCTTTTTCTTTTTCTTTTCTTTTCTTTTCTCTTCTCTTCTTTCTCCTTCCTTCCTTCCTTCCTTCATAGCCTATCAAATGCAATTTGCAGTCCACTCTCATCCTCTCCCTGTTTGTCTCCTTTTTCTGTACATTTCTTCAAATGTGTAGCTTGATTTTCTTCCCATAAACACTAACTTGCTTTATCAGAAGTCTTATGGTTATAAGTTACAGAGAACCCAATGCAAATTAGCTTAAGTGATCAAAGGAATTTATTGATTTATATCACTGAAAAGTCTGGTGGTATGACTTAACCTCTGGCATGGCTGGATTCGGTGAGCCAAACAGTGTCACCACAGGTCTGGTTTTTCTTACTCCCTGTGTTCTTTCTTGCACGCACAGTGTTGGCCTCTCCTTTAAGGCACCTCTAACGCCCTTGCGTTGTGGCAGCCACTGAGCTGCAGCACTTGGCAGGCCTCACTTTCTCATAATGCCCCTTCTGGAGGAAGAGAGAGGCTCTTAACTTGACTGGGATTCACTTTCTCTTACGGGCTCAAATTGAGTGATGTTCTTATCCTCAATCCTCTCCTGTTGCCAGGGAAAGGATATACTGCTTAGCTTGGTCCACTTAGGACCCAGCTCTGCATCTGACACAGTATATTACTTCCACTCAATACATTTTTAGCTGAGAATCAGGGAAGAATTGTTTCCAAAGGAAATTTGGGGAACTGTTCCCAGAAGGAGGGTAGCAATGCATGTGGGTGGCCAACAAAAGATGTACATTGCATTAAAAATTGTGCCCATTCACTCTGCTTTAGACATTATAAATATCACTTTGAACTGAGGGTATCTCTGAGAATGAATTATTCATTCACTTACGGTCACTTACTGTTAAGCACCAACTATATGCCAGGTATACACCTAGGTTAGGTATTGGGTGTACAAACATGAGTGAGACAATGTCTGATTTTGAGAAACGCATAATCTAGGGAAAAAATAGACTTAGAGGCACATAACTAAAGCATGTTCTATTAAGTGCTGCTATCAAAGTGTATTTGGACACAGGTGGAAGTGAAGAACTCAGTGGGAGGGGTTAAAGGGAGAGGGCATCACAGGAGAGGTGAGTTTTGAGTTAAGCCTTGAAGGGTAAAAAGGGATTCCCCTAGAATGGGAAAGGAATGGCATTATCTTGAAGGCCATGGTGAACTATCAAAAGTTTTCAGTAGGAGACTAACGTGATTAGGTATGTATTTGAGAAAGATCGTTCTCCTGGCAGCTGGTGGATTCGGCAGAGGTGAGAAGGGCTGGCAGCAAGGAGGAGGGCCAGTTGAGCTGTTGCAGTAATCAAGTCTAGTCAGGACACAGCAGGGACCTGAACTCAGCTCGCTACTCTAGAGCCAGGGAGTAGACTCAAGATATATTTGACAAGAGCTGAGACTTGTTCAACGTAGGAGATGAAAATCAATGGTTATAGATGACTTTGAGGTTTTCATTGTGGATAACTAGGTAGGTAGTTAAGATGAATTCCGTTTTGTAGTTTTTGACGTGCCTGCTGAACACCCAAGGGACACGTTTCCCAGGCAGTTGTAAATATAAAAATGTACTGGAGGAAAGATTTCTAAGCCAGAAATTTAGAATGGAGAAGACATCAGAATGTAAATGGAGATTGAAGCTTTAAGGAAAGAGTGGAATCGCCCAAGGGAAATTTCAAGTGAGAAGAAAAGGGCCTCAGAGTAGTCCCTGGGAAAAGACTACATTTGAGAAGCCAGCAGAAGATAAGAAGTCCGAGGAGGCAGCTATGGAGACCTTAGGCCTGTGGATCCCTCCAAGTAATAGGCTTGCTTTTACTTGGATTAGAAGTAATGTCACCCAGAAAGATTTGTGCCCTGATGGTTAAAAGCATGGACTCTGGGCTCTATCACCTGTGGCTGATCTGTGGGTAAAATATTTAAACTCATTTCCTCATCTATGTAATGGGAATAAAGTAGTACCTAATTTTGGAGGATTAATGTGAGTAAAGCACCTTGAAAGTGCTTAGCACATAAGAAGTGCTATAGAGTGTTTGATAAACACATGTGCCAGTGAACACATGTTTGTACATTTCTGTCTCTCTGCACTCACCATAGCTACTGGCCAGTTAATCCGAAATCCAAAATTAGTTTATTTGGACTTAAATAATTAGATTTTCTGGAAATTCTACTAGTTCCAATGCAACAATGCAAGTATCTGAACTTCTTGAAGGTTTTCCAGATTATTTACTGGATTTTTTTTTTTTTACTGACGATTAATTTTTCCTCTCCACCCTTCACATATTTTTTATTGTTCCTAATACTTTATAGCATACAACTTTCATTTATTTTTAGAATTTACTTTCTCAGAATTATTCCTAAAGTTCTGCAGTGCTCTGTGAGTTGCTCCTCTGCATTTCAGTCAGTTTCTAATGTGTTACTTTTATCAGGCGACTTTTCTCATGCATCTATAGGAATTGGCAGTATTCTCAACTCCTTCCTATTATGGTCAGGGATACGAACTTACTGTCTTCTTCTTTCATTTTCCCAAGTAAATGTCTTGAACCACTGATTAGATCTGTGTGCCCACAATAACATAAGCAGGCACGAAGCTTAAATCTGATATAAAGGAGAGGGCTCTATAGTCTATTACTCCATTATGCTTTTTTAAGTGTCTAGATTAAAATAGAACGGTATTCAGGTTGTGAGTGTGTTGCTGAGTCTCTAACACTTATTGAACCAGACATCATGTGTGTTCATTTTTAAATGATGGGGTGGGTCACTTTTATATTTATTATGAACACAAACACTGATGCTAACAACTGACATGTGAAAGGAAAGCAGGCAATAGTGATGAAAACCATTTAATGATTAGTGAGGAAACAAATATTGTTTAATGAAAATAAAAACCATGTCTAAAGGGCCTAATGCTGACTTTTGGAAATATAACCATGTTGCGGTCTTTTGTGTACCCTCTGTCCTGTACAGTAGATATTGTTTAAAATTGCTTGGGAACTGGAGCTTGCAATTGTGAGCCTGGAATGTCCTGCAGATAATTAAGTTGTGGTCAGGCTTTGGAAAAATAAAAAGTTCTCGAACTATGATTTTATAAACATGCTACAATAACATTTCTTTATATTTAACAGTTTCTTATAGAAAGTTGATACTCTCATGAGGCATTGATTAAAGGTAAAACATCAAGAAAGAAAAAATATTAAATTAAAACTTCACTTAGGATGTTGACAGTTGGCTTGTAATATTAAACAGATGTGTATGTTCCTGGGGATATTCTTCTTTCTGAACTGAATTGCTAAGTTGTATTTTTTTTTAATGACAACTACAAATTTTTGATCAGTTAATAATTTTAAATACCCTTTCTACAATCTTCTGTATTCTAACTTCATCTGTAGTTTGAGCCCTCTCAATGATATAATGATTGGTGAAAGCTTTGCTCCTTCTTAAGTCTTTCATTTTCTTTCTTTCTTCTTTATCCTGACCCCTCAAAAGCTTAAATGGGCTCTTCTGATTTCATGATACATACTTGGAGATTGATTCCTTGAAATAATTTTAGGATCATTGGGTGGAATTCTACCCTCGCAGATTTATGTCTGTAGTTTACTTCCATATAAGCTTCACTTTGGCATTTGAGTGCACAAGTTGACCTACATTGTGGTATTGTGTTTGTGTGGTCAATTGTAAAGGCTTCATAATACGTCTGTATAGCCAGCCATGCAGATCGGCCTGTACCCCATGCTGTGGGGCCAAAGAAATGTCAGTGAGGGGACCTAAAGGAAACCAGGCCTTGGAGTCAAAAGAGATTCAGTAACTTTTTCTTTTTGCTATGAGGATTTTGCCAGACTTTTGCGTTTTACTGGACAAAGAGTCTAGTGAGAGTTGTAGAGTGGGGTGGAGGTGTGGATTAGGTGGGCGAGTAGTCTTTGGTAAACGAAGTCAGGTGGGATTTTATAGGATGTGGTGAAAATGTTTTGCATCTTCAAAGATTGTTCAAGTCTTTTTGGAAGACTAGATAAATTCTACAATGTTGTTTTTGGAATGATGAATTTTTTTTAGATACTAAAGATCATTTTGATTGTAAGTCCTCAACATGTGGACATCTTATGTTTTCTGAAAGATATATTTCACTAGGCAGGAGTCTTTGATTAACCTGGAGGAAGTTTTGTTGCTTTGAGTAGATTTATTTATCTTGGAACTATGTATTGTTTGCACAGTCTTCTTTTTGGAATCAGTGTTTTTTTTTTTTCTCTGCAGATTCCATTTGGGAAGCTTTGGTTTGGGGCCTTAAGTATATGGAAGGCGTTTTCAGTAAACACAAACAAAGGCCAGCTAGACTGTCTGAACAAATGCAACGACGTATTTTATAATACAAAACTTTAACTTCAAGAATAATGAATTCATTTTTAATAGCACATTACTTAAAACTAGCTATTTGTTCTTTACATCTAATAGTATAGCTTTTTAGGTATCTTATTTCTTAAAGTCTGTATAGAAGCAAAAATATTTAAAGTGCATTTTTATGTGAAAGGATTTGATGAGTACACATGTCATGTCTTCAACTTTTGTTCACTATCTCACTGTTTTAGAATTGCACTTCCTATATTTTTTGTGTGTGGAAGGAAGGAGACCAAATATCTGTGTACGACATCTTAACAGATTTAATCAAATCACTGCCATATTCTCCTGGAATTTGAGATGCTCCTTAACAGCACCCTATTGGGAAAGAGTTGGTTATTTGAGCTGTATGCAAAAATACTGTTTAATTTCAGCATAATTTGTTACGAGCAACCATTTTACTGTAAGAATCTGAAAAGCAATAAAATGTATCTGTTAAGGTTTGTACCAGTTAGCTTGTTTCCAGGATTCATGTTTATTTCACTTCAATTCTCTTCCAATGTTTTACTGTGAAGGAATGTTGCAAGTATTTTAAATCGTTCATTGTAACTGGAATTTGTAATTATGAACAGGTTTAAGTAGAAAATGCTGTTTTGTTTTACTATTATTACTGCATCATAAGATAAATGATATTCTTTTATAGATATTTTGGCTTGGCTCACCAATCCTAATTTCAGTATCATGCCTGACTTAGCAATAAGCTGCTGTGATCAGCTACAGGGAATTGTATTAGGCAGGCTTTATTTTTCTGTGTCAGTGTGGTATTGCAGTTTCGTCCACCTTTAAGTTAGAAAAGCATGGTTTTAGTATTTCAGTTTTCTTGTTCAATAATTCTACCATGGGGAAAGGGAAAGTAGAAAGTTTTCCAGAGTAGATGATGATTCAACAATTACACCATTTGAACTACTCGTCCTTTTAAAATCTCATTTGAGCATTCCCTTTTTTGCCTATATAGCATTTGGTTCTTCTCAGCTATTTTACAGCTAATGATTTGGTTCTGTTAGGGAGAAGGTAATACATGCTTATTTTTGCAGCATGTTAATTCTATTAACTATTCAGTAACTGACTCAGGAGTGGATGGCACCTATTGGTCCCTAGTGGTCTGAAATGGGAAATGCATCTCCTGAAAATTTCGTTAGGACTTTCCGTAAAGCTTAACATTTGACTAGAAACAAAAATGTTAGCAGCTTTAGATAGATTGATTAGGTTATTTAAAGTGTTCCTTGAGCTACAGATGAAGTTAATAATTTTCTTAATCTCTTATTAAAAATAGATGAACTACGTATAAAAACTTGAGTCCTAGATTAGCACCTGTATTTCAAGTCACTTAGGGAATGGAGGAAAATTCTGTAAATGCTTGTGTGTTAAGTATATTGAGTAAACTGTCAGGATTTTTCTCTTTGTCATCTTTTTGTCAGCTTTATCATGCTTAATTTTCAAGAAAATAATGTGTTTGTTACTGTGGTCACACCGTGATTTTGCATTGGCTTATGTATGATATTTTATTGTCTCTGTCCTAGAAAATTATAGCAGTTTTTATGAAGAGTGGTTTGTGGGTTCACACAACCCACTTGGAGTGCCATTTACTATAATTCTCTTCTAAAAGGACCATAAAACATCATGTAAATTGTTTAAAAAGGGAAAGACCTTTTTTGAGACAGGCTAAGAAGAAATCTTTCCAGGCTTTCTTTTGTTTCTTATAGTCAGTTTTATTATTTTAAGCTCCCAATTTATTTAGAGCGCTAATGTCATAAAATAAAGTACACGTGTGTATAAGTAAACTGTTGTGAGCTAGAGCTGGGCTAGAACTGGGTGTTGTTGATGCAGTTAATATCAAATTCATTATTTTATAATCTTGTAAGATATGTTTTCTGTGACTTTGGAAATGAAATTAAAGAAATTAAGGAAGAAAGGAAAGGAGAGAGGAAGGAAGGAGTTAATTTATAGCTTGTATATCTTTTTTTTTTTTTTAAACCCTTATGTTTTCTTAACTAGTGATGTGTTTATAATCTACATTAAGGCACAATTTTTGGTAACTAGTCCTGTGAAACTCACATTTAAATTCACAAATAGATTTACTTAGAGAAATTTTCTTCCTTGGGAGTTTTACCATTTAGATTGGCTTGTTGCACTCAGTTTATTTACACCCTTTGGAAGAAAGAATTAAACAGCACAAAAACAAGGCCAAAGTTCTGTCATAGTTTTCTATACAAATGCCTTATTCTGATATTATCTTGGCTTTGTACATGAGCTCTAAGGAGAGTAAGGATGGAAATTGTTAATAATTTTCTACAGCATTTACATGGTTCTCTGTGCTTTTAGTCACTTAATACAGGTATGTCTTACGTTTAACAAACCGTTATAAGAAAATCCGTATATACCTGAAATATAAATTGGGGCAGTTGTTCATTTTGCATAAAGATGTAACACATTTATAATATATTTAAGTTTTAAAGCCACTTCCTTAGCACATGCGAGATCATTATATTTGCAACATTTTATAAGACCACTTATAGGCCAGGTGTGGTGGCTCATGCCTGTAATCCCAGTACTTTGGGAGGCCAAGGCAGGCAGATCACAAGGTCAGGAGTTTGAGACCAGCCTGGCAAACACGGTGAAACCTCGTCTCTACTAAAAATACAAAAATTAACCAGGCATGGTGGCAGGCGCCTGTAATCCCAGCTACTCGGGAAGCTGAGGCAGGAAAATTGCTTGAACCCAGGAGGCGGAGGTTGCAGTGAGCCGAGACTGCGCCTACACTCCAGCCTGGGCAACAGAGCGAGACTGTCTCAAAAAAAAAAATAAAAACTAAAAGACACTTATAAAGGGAATGGTGATTGCTATATTCATGTAGGCAGTGAAATGAACATTTGTCTCTGTAAAATATTATCTTCTTTTGAAATTAGTGGTTTTTAAAAACACAGGATTATCTGTGTGGTTTAGAAACTCTTGGTTTTATAACAAGAAGAGGTTATAAGTAAATCACGTTTATGCATTTTGTAAAGAGTGTTAGTAAAATTGCTAGATTTTCTTGAACATGGTTATGAATTTTTTTGTTTTAATTATAAAGCTTTCTGCATACATGTGTGACTTTATGAAGAATGTCAACTTAGGTTTTAATTATGTGACTATAAATTCCCCTTTTCCTTATGTGTGAAAACACACCACCAACAAAAAACCAACTTCCTAAAATATACAAACTTTTGGGGATTATTCTTTTTTCTACACTGTCTTTGTATTATTTTTCTGACGTTGGGGTGTTTCTATTTAGTATCACAGTAGCTAACTGAAGTGAATTTGGGGAATAGAAAATGAAGCTATAATTGGAAAGGAGATTTTGAAAAAACAGAAGCACCTGATGTCATGATGTCGGTGGGAATAAGGGGAAGAATATACTGATGAGCCCCAGTACCGCTGGTTCGGAACAGCCCTGGGAATTCTATAGCTATTTTCCAAAGGATTATTTGATTGATACAGTCGGGACTTCCTGTGACCAAATCTCAGCCTGAGAACCAACTTTCTGTGATAAAGTATACTAAGCAAAGAAGACTGTGGCATTGTAATCGATGTTACTGAGTATGCCACAAATGTTCATACAAATTTTGTGTATTGTCAGTGCTATTGCATAAATCGTTTTAATATGGGATGTTTGGAAATAAGATAGGCACTACACCGAAGGGACCAAATACTGAATTCTCCAAGTTAGATACTATTTTTCACTATGAATTTATAATATATTGCTATATAATAGCATCATTATTACTGCAAGTGATACAGAATGTTATGTTTAGAGTTTTTCTTTTTTTTTAAATTGGAAAATAGTTTTAATGTTAGCACAGACAAAATATTTCCTATTTATTTATAGTTATTAAATAAAAATACGTAGCACTTTAGTCAAGAATGCATTGTTTTATAAATTATTCAGTTGCAAGTATCTATCTAAGATTACTTTGCTTACAACTTAAATGCAGAATGTTGATGTTTCCTTGTTTCTGTTTTTACTTGAATCAGCTAGAAAATATTTTTCATGGACTTTGTATATAGCTAAAGATTTTTTTCTTATGTGAAAATCATCAATATGGCCAATTCCTGTTGGAAAAGAGGCATAATTTTTCAATTTTTTCCTCCAAAACTGCAACTTCAGAAAATATGTAAGAGATGTAGCAATTAACCTACATGCACATTTATAATACTAGAAAATGGGCAGCTAGTTATATTCAAAGACAGGATCTGATAGGCCCAAATTGCTTAAAACATCACAGTTATTGAAGATATACCCTAGGGAATTTGAGAAACCATTTAACAGATGAAAGTACATTTTGAAAAGTCTGACCTTACAGGCAATCATAAAATGAATCAAAACAGTGCTTTTTTCCCCCTGAAATGTACAGAGCCCATCTGTGTCTAATCCAGTAATTATAGACTGTGTTCAATTACCTTTTCAAACTTGGAGCAGACTGGAGACTAAGCAGTGAACAAACATAGGGTTTTGTCTAGACCTCAATTGACCACAGTCTAAAACTTGAATTTATATCTAATTTTATTTTTTGTTTGGTTTGATAGTTCTTAAAGGATTCATTTTTGCTACTTGGTGTTTTGCCTTCTTAGATTTGAGAAACTGCCTTTTCTCATCACAAAAGGTTTTGTATCAGCTATAGCTTATGCTGTAATCAGATGCTGTTTTCGAAATACTTATTCTTGTCTGCAAATCAATAATTTGCACTGGAGAAAAGACTGCATGGGGTGGGGGAAGGGATTTTACCAGTGAGTAGTATTTTTTTAAGTAGCCTTTAAAATGTTGCTGCTGACTATAACTCTTTTTTATGTGCTAGGAAAAAATAATTTATTTTCTTCTTAAATTTAGAAAACTATAGGTAATTTCCAGTTGCTTTGTACACTTAATGTCTCCAAAAATATGTGTAGACTGCTAAAGCACGTCTGTCTCTCTTTTATCAAATGTCTTATAGTTTTTTCTGGGTACACATTTTTATTTCATTTACTAATCAGACTGGTATCCAATATAAGAGACAATGTATAGTATTCAAAGTCCATTTCAAATCATTTCTCTTAATAAAGTCAATTTATGATCTGATGAATCTTTGAGTAAGAATTAATTACCATGAACCACCACAGCCAGTTCAAAGTATTTAAATTTTATCTGGGAACCTTGGCTGTTCAAGTTTTTCTTAAAACACAAGGCAAACAAAAGATGACCACAATTTTTAGAACTGCTTATGTGGTAGTCAAAGCCTTTTTTTCCATTATTTAGTATTCGCAGTTATTCACATTACAATTAGCACTGGAAATAAATGTTTTGAGGTATTATTAGAAGTAATCATAGCATATTAGGCCACGAATTTTTCTAGAAATTTTACAACCATTCCTAGTATATTATATTAATACGTTTTATTCTTTTAGGTCTCACTATCCTTTGGAACTTTTAAGGACTTTGTCATTGGGGAGAGAAGCAGTTTTATTTGGTTGCATGAATGTACTTTCTGAGAATTATATGGAGAAAGTGAAACTTAAAGAGGATTACAAGTACCTTATGTTGAATGTTTTCATGAGACGTTTACTTGCAAACACTTGGATAATATGATTTCCTTCCCTCCTTCCAAACTATATTCCAAACAATAGTTTATGGAACTATTGTTATAATTAGCCTCCATTGTGTGCTTCTTAGGATCTTCATAGAGAAGGCAAAAGATTAGTCTTCCTATCTGGGAACTTGAGAGACCCTTTGAATCCTCTTTCATATACCCCCTTATCTGATCCAAAGAAAGTATTCTCTAGTCTTTCTCTTTTTTTTTCCCCACAGACCAGAGCCCCCTCCTAGTTCCTGCTTTCATTATCTAATGTATGGGTACTTCCTTTGGTGGTTTGGATTTTATATTCGTTGATTCGTTGATTAACCTGCTTATGCCACTTCCACTGGATTGTAAGCTCCTTCAGATCAAAGACTAGATGGCTGTTATCCTATCCCATTGTGTTACTGCTTAAAATACAGTGCCTGACTTGTGACAGGCACTTGCTCCTTGTTGACCAAATGAGGACAGAGTGGATCATCCATTTGGGATCTTAGTATTGAAAGGTAGGAGTGAAGGATTTTTAAAAGTTAGTAGAAATCACATCTAAGTAACATATAACTCTCTTTTTTGCCATAACCAAATAACTGAACAATAGAACTTTTTAAAATTTCTCACTTTAAATTTTTTTAATGAGACCAATGATAGAATGAATTTTATTCATTAAATTTTATCCATTTTCCATGGAAGCCGCACTATCTGTTGCTGTGCTTAAGAAGTTGATAGCTTTACTTACGGCAATTTTTATACAACTGCTTTCTCCATCTGCTGTGAGAAGACTGAGAAACATTTTTCTGATTCATATATCTACTATATCTTTTTCTTCGTGATTCATAAAGAAGCCTTCAGAAAGAGTCAGTAAACAGTATTGAATACTTACTACTTTCAAGGTGCCAGTTGATACAGTGAAGCCGTAATATACAAGTCCTGGCCATGTGGATTTTGAAGTGTGTGGTTGATGATCACGTCTCCTTTAGGCTGGATTTTCACCTGCAATGGAAGGTGCCCTCTCAATAGTTCTTTCTCCAGTACTGACTCTTAACATAATTGCATGTCCTTACCCCCACTGAGGTCTTCAGTGTCTTTATCACACCCCTGCCCTCAGGTTAAAAGGGGAAGAAATCACATCATTTATAAAAGCAGTGATGGAACATCGGTCTTTATAAGAAAAAAACAGAAGTTTGTGATTGCCTGATCACAGTCAACTGGCAATTCATTACCGCCATAGCAAGGAGATATCCCAGACCTCTGGCTTTGCTGTCAATATTGAGTGCTGGGGTGGTTTTGACTCAGCATTAAAAATTTCATCAGCCATGCTGTTTTGTCAGGTATCTGTTTAAGATGGAGCAGTGTGATTTTTACTAACTTGATTTTAGAGGTTTTCAATGTGTCACATTTAAATAATCTACTTATGACCTTTGAAAATATCACTATACCTTTATGTTGCTCACCAGGGAATGTGGCCCTTAAAAGCAACCATAAGATCCAAGAACAGAGCAGTGAGAGCCATGACCATAAGATGACTTCCACGAAGCAGTCTAACTCTGTTGGTTGAAATCCCCCACACTTTCCTTTCCTTCTTCAAACCTTTTTCTCTGTAGTTTGATTATGATTGGCTCCTGGCTGGATGAAGTGGTGCTGCTTCTGGGATAAAACTGTAATCAGGCACTTGAGTCTACTTCTACTGGAAGATCCCAGATGAATGGGAAACCCTATGAGCTCTGGCTTGCCTAGGCAAAGCTGAGATTTGAGATCCAGACCAGACAGGAGCCCATCCTCTATCCGAATCTCCACTCAAAATACAGGTACTTCTTTACTTAACATAGAACCAAATTTCTGAGATTTCCTAAAGAGACAATCAGGGAAGGATTTCCTGTGTCTTTCTCCTCTCATTCTTTGGGAAGTCTTAAAATTTTTCAACTTAGACTGCTTCCTTCTTTAAATTCTAAATTGATTGTCCTTATGTCCGTTTGATATGTCTATTATTATTATATTCCTGGATCTTATTCTCAAAACCAGTTGGAGTTTCAGGACAAACAGTTGGTTTTCTGTCAGCCCACAAATTGAGCAATGGTTGGTCAATTATGGTCTTCTGTTGATTGAGGCAGAGTCACATGTTAAAAGTATATTTTATTAATAGCCCACAAAGCATACCAACTGCCAGCTTTTTGCCATGTCTAACTTTGAGCAATATTTAGTAACAATATTCCCAGTTTTCATTTGTAGATTACTTAAATGTGTCATCCAGAAAGTCACTTTAAGATACGTTGGTGAAAAAACCTTCAAGCTTAGATATTGTGTAATCTGCTTAGCTACTTACCAACTCATGCTTGCCAGAGTACTGACTGACTCACAAACGTGCCTCAAATGCAGAAAAGCTAATCTAGTTCAGTATTATAAAGGACTGTTAATGTCCTGGCTGTTTGCTCTATGGTGTGCTGGTTAATCAGCAGTAGATGATTGTGGCAGATACCTATCCCTGGTCCCGAAACCACCCTTCTGTCAACAATAGTACCTTCCTTCTTCTCGGGAACTGATCCCCCCCTCTGGCTTCAATCAAGTGGTTTCAGTACAAGCTGCTGTGTTTCCATAGTATCTTCTACCCTCGAGGTCACAGACCAGAGGTAGCAACCAGACTCAAATCAGGCCAATCAGAACCCTTTCCTAAGGTTTTTTAAAGTTGAATTAGGAAAAAGAATTATTCTTAGTCCAGAGGCCTGGATTTCAGCAAACAAAGCTCAGGAGCTGTTGGTGGCCAGTTTTCATTGCTGAGCTGCAATGAGAAAATTAAGGCTAAAATGCAGACAAAACAAGTAGGAGTTAAGAGAGTTCTAGAGGAGTTTTAAATATCTGGTTTAGCTGTTTCAGAGGCTAGCAATATCCTTGCCCTTCCCATCTTTTGATCATTTAAACTAGTGGCTCTTGCAATTTTGCTTCTAGGGGATATTTGCCAATATCTGGAGACATTTTTGGTTATTACACCTAGGGGGCTGCTACTGGCATCTAGCAGAAAGAGGCCAGGGATGCTACTAAATATTCTGCAATGTACAGTTCTCCCACAAACACCCTCGCCTCCACCCCCAAACAAGGAATTATCCAGCCCAAAATGTCAATAGGGCTTAGGTTGATAAAACCTGAACTTTAACCCATCCTTCATGTATTACCTTAGTATTTTTCAAATCTTCTCTCCTTCTGCTTTGGAAAGCTAACTAGAATTAGTTTATGTTTAAGAGGACCTTAACCTAGGGGTGCACGCGTGCACACACACACACACACACACACACACAAATCCTGAGTGTTGTTTGGTGATTATACATATTTTCGGTCCCATATTTAAGATTTTTCAGTTTATAGCTGCCCTAGTATACAAATATCCCATCACCCGGGTTTAGAAGGACTATTGATCTCCCTACCATATAGATTCAAATAGATATTTCTAGGCTGCCTTGGGTACCTAAACAATACATATTCCAAACTATTGAAGCAAAGGCTATTCAGGAATTGCTACTAGAATTGCATCAAAATTATGCTGTCCTCCCTAAGATTTCTTTTACAATTAATATTCAACTCATATATTAGAGATGAAGTCACTATTTTTAGGAATGATTATGATAAAAATCAATTCAGTTTCATAGAACAAAACATAGCTGTCGTATGAAGTCCTTGATAAAGTATTGCTGGCACAAGCAACTGTGAGGGTCCACATTAGCATAGTCTGGACAAGCTACATTCCTCTTTGAAACTGTCAGAATGCATTGTACCTTTGATTCATCTTCCAACCCACATACAAGCCATGGCATGGATTTCTTGTTTTAAATTTTTTAAATTTTACTTTAAGTTCTGGGATACATGTGCAGAATGTGCAGGTTTGTTTTGTAGGTATACATGTGCCACGGTGGTTTGCTGCACCTGTCAACCCGTCATGCAGGTTTTAAGCCCTGCATGCATTAGGTATTTGTCCTAATACTCTCCCTCCCGCTTGTCCCCCACCCCACAACAGGCTCCAGTGTGTGTTGTTCCCCTCCCTGTGTCCATGTGTTCTCCTTGTTCAACTCCCACTTATGAGTGAGAACCTGTGGTGTTTGGTTTTCTGTTTCTATGTTAGTTTGCTGAAGATAATGGCTTACAGTTTCTTCCATGTCCCTGCAAAGAACATGATCTCATTCTTTTTTATGTCTGCGTAGTATTCCATGGTGTATATATGCCACATTTGCTTTATCCAGTCTATCCTGGGCATTTGGGTTGGTTCCATGTCTTTGCTATTGTAAATAGTGCTGCAATAAACATACATGTGCATGTGTCTTTATTGTAGAATAATTTATAACCCTTTGGGTATACACCCAGTAATGGGATTGCTGGGTCAAATGCTATTTCTGGTTCTAGATCCTTGAGGAATCTCCACACTGTATCCCACAGTGGTTGAACTAATTTACACTCCCACCAGCAGTGTAAAAAATGTTCCTGTTTCTCCACAGCCTCTCCAGCATCTGTTATTTTCTGACTTTTTAATAATTGCATGTCATGGATTTCTTGATGGACAGATTGATGAAAATAATGTTAGTGAATGACTTGACAAGGAGGATCTGAGACATTTATCAGGTGCCTGCAAGTTAATTATCTAGATTAAGACCCAGATTTAAGATTACTTATATTTTACACACAATCTGTTTTTCTTAACTTTCTTTAATTTTTAAAAAAAAAAAAAAAACTATGACTGGGGATGATCTGTGTTTCTCTTCCTGCCTTGCTCCATTGCATTGGTTAAACTAAAGTTAAACTAGCAGAGTATTTTGTGAAGCTGAGTTTCTCTTTCTGTCTCTCTCTTTGGCACACAGTTGACACATAGGAGGCACCCATTATAAAATGCTCATAAAATGATGTGTGGTGATTTCCTATAGTCCCCTAGCTCTAACTATTCTCTGTAGTCCAGTAACTCCCAGATTTATATTTCCAGGTCAGACCTCTTTGAAACCCTACACTTAGAAACATCTATAGATGTCTTCCTACCTGACATTATTTCTGTTACCTGAGGATCTAATAGACAATTTCCTTGCTGTTCATCACACATGCTTGATACACACCTGTCTTAGGGCCTTTGTACTTATTGTTTCCTCTACTTGGAATGTTTTTCCCCAAGTATTTGCCTGGAGATATCTGTCTGCATAACTTTTACTTCTCCTCCAAACATTTTCTTGTATGTCATCTTTTCAATAAGTTCATCCTGACCACCCTGTTGAAAATTAGAATTCACTTTTTCCCTACATGCTTCCTAGATTTCCCTTACCTTGCTTTACTTTTGCTTTTTGTCCCGTAACACTTATCACCACTTACCATACTTTGTTAACACACTTACTATTGATTCTAACATATTGATTGTACTTATTGTTTATTATTTGTCTAAAATATGGCTGGATTGTAACCAAAACCCATGATCATTTAAATAAGGGTCTTTTGATTCCAAGTTAAATTTTTCTTACGAGACAACCTACAGAATGGGTGAAAATTTTCGTAATGTATCCATTCGACAAGGGTCTTATATCCAGAGTCCACAAGGAACTTAAACAAATTTATAAGAAAAAAAAACTCTTTAAAAAGTGGGCAAAGGAATGAACAGACACTTCTCAAAAGAAGATATACATGCAGCCAACAAACATATGTAAAAAAGCTCAACATCACTGATCATTAGAGAAATGCAAATCAAAATCACAGTGAGATACCATCTCATGCCAGTTAGAATGGCGATTACTAAAAAGCCAAAAAACAACAGATGTTGGCGAGGTTGTGGAGAAAAATGAATGCTTTTACACTGTTGGTGGGAGTGTAAATTAGTTCAACCATTGTGGAAGATGGTGTGGCAATCCACAAAGAACTAGAGGCAGAAATACCATTTGATGCAGCGATCCCATTAGTGGGTATCTACCCAAAGAAATATAAATCATTCTGTTATAAAGATACATGTGTGCATACATTCATTGCAGCACTATTCACAATAGCAAAGACATGGAATCAACCTAAATGCCCATCAATGATAGACTAGATAAGGAAAATGTGGTACATATACACCATGGAATACTATGCAACCATAAAAAGGAACATGATCATGTCCTTTGCAGGGACATGGATGGAGTTGGAAGCCATTATTCTCAGCAAACTGACACAAGAACAGAAAACCAAGCATTGCCTGTTCTCATTTGTAAGTGGGAGCTGAATGATGAGAACACATGGACACATGGTTGGGGAGCAACACTCACTAGGGACTGGTGGGAGGGAGAGCATCAGGAAGAATAGCTAATGGATACTGGGCTTAACTCCTAGGTGATGGGATGATCTGTGCAGCAAACCACCATGGCACACGTTTACCTATGTAACAGACCTGCACATCCTGCACATGTACCCCAGAACTTAAAATAAAACTTGAAAAAAAAAATTTTTTTTGTTGATACACAGCAGTTCCTTCTTGTTAACTTCAAAACAATCCTGACATTTTAGAATCTGGCACTCCTGGTCTCCAAGTAACAAACTTCATATATGTATATTTTTATATAATCTTTGTGCAACACACACAAAAAACAAGATTTTCACCGAAGTTTTGGGATGCTGTCAAGTGAAATACAGGATATGTGGCATAAATGGGAGGCAAGAAGTGACAGTTCAGAGATAGGTTGTTGTATTCTAGAGAAGCAAAACTGGGGGATATGGTGAGGTCCACATATGACATACTTAAGACACCACGAACAGGCAAAAAGCAAAAACGAAATAACGGTGGTTTCAGATATGAGCCCTAAGTTGAAGTCCTAAAAGCAGGTGCTTTTCACATGGGCACTTCAGTGTCCTGTGCACTAGGGGGAGTGTCAGCCACGATGCATTTTATTTAGTGGTGATTAATAATTCTCCTGAGCACTGATAGAAAGCTAGCTAGTATTGAAGTTAAAAACATCTATATTTGGACTCAGAATGCCTTTTACTTTTGTGTTAGGATAGCCAAGGTCATTTGTTCTGAGGTTGCCTCTGTGGCATGGTGACCGATCAGTGGTAAGCATGCAGTAAATATGGAATGCTTCCTTTCCAGGCTAGAACATAAGGGACTAGGAGACTTGTATATTTTTCTAGCTAGTTGCCGCTTTGTAACTTTTTTTTTTTTTTACTGTGAATACTGTGAATATATTTTATTTAGTCATTTTTGTTTACAATTGAAACTCTGGGAATTCAAAATTAACATCCTTGCCCGTGAGCTTCTTAGAGACACCAGAAAAAGTTTCAACCTGTGTTCCACGTTGTTCTGCTGGGCTTTGTCCAAACGAATCTTTTTGAGCTGGCTGCCATCCAGTTTCACATGGATTCTCTTGCCCACAATTTCACTTGGGAAGATCAAGTCCTCAAGGATTGTGTCGTGCACGGCTGTCAAGAGAACGCTCCTGGGATGCTTTTGCTTATTTTTTGTGTGGCTCTTTCGAATTGGCTTAGGCAGAATTCTCCTCTGAGTGATAAAGACGATATGCTTTCCACTGAACTTTTTCTCCAGCTCGCATACTAGCCGGACTTGGATTTTTTGAAACGATTTCAGTTGAGGAATGGGAACAAAGATTATGATAGCTTTCTGACCACCACCAACTTCAATTTCCTTGGCTGCCTATATAATATTCAGCTCCGTGAGCCGAGCCTTGAGGTCCGAGTTCATTTCCAGCTCCAGAAGAGCCTGGGAGATGCCGGACTCTTAACAGTACACTGTGAAGTATGGGTTGTTTACCCTCATAATTGCATGGCTGACTGAGAGCTGCTGCCGAGCATCAAGAGGGAGTGTCATACTGCACATCACAAGCAACACAGTGTACTGTGTTGCCAGCATTCTTTGGAACTCATCTGGCTTCTCGCCACTGGGCTTCACGATCTTGGCGCTCCAACCGAACATGGCCTTCTCCTTGCTGAGCACAGGCTTAGGAAGAGCTGCTTTTTAAAAGTTTAAGTGTTATTTGTAGATTAACATACAGTAAACTTGACCTTTTTGCTAATACAGTTCTATGAATTTTAGCATTTTATGTACAATAGCCCCATCCCCCACCTTATCCATAGTTTAATTTTCCACAGTTTCAGTTACTCGTGGTCAACTGTGGTTTGAATTTTATCCTCTCACTTCATCACAGAAAGAAAGGTGAGTACAGTACAATAAGATACTTGGAGAGACAGAGACCACATTCATATAACTTGCGAGAATTCTTCTGTTTTATTATTATTGCATTTATTCTCTAACTGTACCTAATTTGTAAATTAAACTTTATCATAGGTATGTATGTATAGAAAAAACATAGTATCTATAGAGTTTAATGCTGTCTTTGGTTTCAGGCATCCACTGGGGGTCCTGTACTCTCTCCCTGTGTGTGTATGTGTGTTTTGTATAACCATTTCACAATTAGGATACAGAACAGGTCCATCTGCCTTCAGAAACTCCCATGCTGTCCTTTTGTAGTCACTGCCACTCCCCTGAACCCACAAACTGTTCTCCATTGCTATAATTTTGTCTTTTCAGTAACATCGTATAAATGGAATCGTATATACCCTTTGAAACTGACTTCTTTTAGTCAGCATAATGCCTTTAAGGTTGATTCTAGATGTGTGTGTATCAATAGTTCCTTCTTTATTACTAAGTACTATCCGTTATATGGAGGTACTACAATCATCTATCACCTGTTGAAGGACATTTGTGTTGTGTCTAGTTTTTGGCAATTATGAATAGAACTGCTACAAATGTTTGTGTGCAGATTTTTGCATGAGCATACATTTTCATTTCTCTAGGGCAAATACCTAGGGGTAAGATTCCTAGGTGAGTGTATGTTTAATGGTATAAGAAACTGCCTTACACAAATGTTCATAGCAGCATCATTCATGATAATCAAATAGTGAAAACAATCTGAGTGTTCATCAACTAATGAATGGATAAATAAAATATATATCCATACAATGGAATATTATTCGGCAATAAAAAATGAAGTACTGATACCTGCTACAATATGGATAAACCTTGAAAATATGCTAAGTTAAATAAAAAAAAAAACAGGAACAAAGGGCCACCTATTGCATAATTCCATTTACACGTAGTCTCCAACTTACTAAGGTTCAGGACATGATTTTTCAACTTTCACAGTGCTGTAAAAGTGATAAGCATTCAGTAGAAACCATACTTGATTTTTTGTTTTTGTTTTTTGAGACAGAGTCTCTGTCACCCAGGCTGGAGTGCAGTGCTTGATGTCAGCTCACTGCAACCTCCACCTCCCAGCTTCAAGCGATTGTCATGCCTTAGCCTCCTGAGTAGCTGGGATTACAGATGTGCACCACCATGCCTGGCTGATTTTTTTTTTTTTTTTTTTTTTTTTAAGCAGAGATGGGGTTTCGCCATGTTGGCCAGGCTGGTATCGAACACCTGGCCTCAAGTGATTCGCCTGCCAGAGTGCTGGAATTATAGGCATGAGCCACCGCACGAATCAAGTGATTCGCCTGCCAGAGTGTTGGAATTATAGGCATGAGCCACCTCACCCAGCCCATACTTCGAGTTTTGGATTTTGATTTTATCCCAGGCTAGCGATGTGCAGCATGTCACTCCCTTTTGATGCTCGGCAGCAGCTCTCAGTCAACCATGCAATTATGAGGGTAAACAACCCATACTTTACAGTGTACTGTGTTGCCAGCATTCTTTGAATATGATTTTGTCCAACTGTAGGTAAATACTTCAATAAGTGTACTGAGCACACTTAAGGTAGGCGAGGCTAAACTGTGATGTTTGGTAGTTTAGATGTATTAAATGCATTTTTGACTTCCCATATTTTCAATTTATGATGGATTTATTGGGACATAACCCCACCATAAGTGAAGGAATCACTGTATATGAAATGTCCAGAACAGGCAAATCCATAGAGTCAGAAAGTAAATCGGTTGCCCAGAATTGCGGATGTTGGGGGAAATGGGGAGTGACCACTAATGGGTATGGGATTTTGGGGGTGATGAAAATGTTCTTAAACGGATTGGGGAGATATGATTGCACAACTTTTGAATATACTAAAAACCATGGAATTGCACAATTTACATGGATGAATTGTTTGCTATGTGAGTTAGAGCTCAATAAGGCTACTATTTTTTTTAAAACTGCTGTTTATTTTCTATCGTGGCTGTACAATTTTATGCTCCCACCAACAATGTATGAGAATTCTAGTTATTCCACATTCTCACCAGCACTTGGTATTGTTAGTATTTTAAAACTCATTTTTAATTTAGTTTTTTGTTTTCTTAGTTTTGAGTTTGAGAGTACTTTGTACGTTCTGAACAACAAGTCCTTTGTCATGTGTATAATTTACAAATATTTTCTCTTAGTCTCCCATTTAACTTCACTTTTCCTTCTCTGAAAGTAAATACTTCTTGCTGAGTTTCGAGTGGTATCAGAGCTTTATTGTCTGTGTACTCCTGTATCCTGAGTGCCTCATAGAGTCTGGCACAGAACAGATATTCAGTTAATATTTGATGGATGAATGAATGAATGAATGAATGTGCTGTTTTCACTGATAAGCAACAGATTTTTTTTTCCTGAGAAATAATAAATATATAAAAAGTAAATCTGAGTAGATCATTTTCCAGATTAAAACATTTCCTTCCAGGCATCTCTTTAGAAAGAAAAAAATAAGTAATATCTACTATAGATTAGAAAGCATGGCATGATCCAGCTTGATTTGTTGAACATTTCATGTTCTCCTCCACCTCACAGCCTTTACATATGCTGTTCCTCTGTTTCAGAGAGCTCTCATGGTATGCTTATGTTTTTGCTTCATAGAATTTTATTTGTAAATATTTGTTTAGTGTTTTTCTCCCTACCAGATGGTGTAAGTCAGTGACCTTTACACATTTTTATTCATGTATCCCTTAAAATTTTGAAAAAAACCTGAGTAACCTCTCATATGTATCTATCAATCTAACACCTATAATTCTTCATTGTAAGTTTAAATAATTGCAAAAGATATAATTTTCAGTGCGCTATAAAACTTGACATTTTAAGCGGAACTAAAAAGTTCCACTCTTTTAAATATATCTCATGGAATCTGAATACCATATTTGATATCCACCATCATTTGTTGAAAAAAAATTCTTAAAAAAACTTTACAGTCATCAGTTTTACAACCTTTTTCTCCTTGAACTCACATTTCCATTTCATTTTCCCCACATAATGTCCTATCCCAGTTTATGCTTGGAAATGTTTTCTTAATTTTTATTAAAGTAATTTTTGGGGAACAGATTGTTTTTGGTTACATGGATAAGTTCTTTAGTGATGATTTCTGAGATTTTGGTGCTCCCATCACCCAGAAATCTTTTATTGATCATTTTACCATATTTTTGTGCCACAGAAATAAATATGCAAATTGAAATTTAATTTTTAAAAAAATTTCCAATGATGACCGAAAGTCTCTAAGTGTTGTATGTTGCGTTGTTCCGTGTTGAGTTACCTTTGTAATTATTACTAGTGTATGTGGATTAAACGACAACAGTAAAAATACACTATTTTACCAGTAGAGCCTCTCAAGGTGATGCATGGGTTTAGTTTTTGCTACCTAGGTTGTGTGCAAGTAGACGAATGTCACTTTTTTAAAGAATATGACAAGGTTTAATATCAATTTCATTCTTAGCTTTCATTTCTTAGAGACGTAAGAGCTGAGAACCCTCGTTTACATAAACAAGGAGATAAGAAGGGAGCTTTTGTTAGGGCACTGCCACTACAGTCACTTCTTGGAACTTCCTCTGAATTACATGCCAAAACTGCATTAACTTTTTTTAGTGACCTGTCAGACGACAACTCAGTTAGATTCTCTATTAATTTTGTTGGATGGAAAAAAATTGGGAGCCTTTGACTTGTGAGAGGCTCTGTTGTCCAGTCATTAGAGTCATTCACGTTCTCAGCTTCCCCAAGATTTCTGAGCGTCGTTATGTTTAAGGTTTTTATATCTGGGACGATGCAGCATAGTGGGGGCGGGTTTGGTGAGAACTCTGTGTTCTGAAGTAGGAGAAGGAGATTGCATCGGGCATGTGGGAAAGTAGAGCCGATGAAATGTGGGTTATGGCAGGTTCTCATGCAGAGCTGCGTAGGAAGAAGACAGATGAAGGTTGGGGATCTAGACATCAGTTCCCTTAAAATTACGTGTGCCCTATGCACCTTAGCAATTCAGCCTCCACTTCCAGGGATGCCCATCCCTCCACTGTGTGGACTGCTGCTGAAAGCTACAACGGCAAAGAGCTGTGTGTGTGTGTGTTTTTTTTTTCTTCAACACAATTTCCTCAACTCAAGGCATCTAGTAATAACTCAATAAATTTTTTTTTCACTGATATTGAATACTGGGAAAAACTTTTTATGTAAAATTTGACTCCAAACCTGTGAACCTTTTCAGTTTTATTTGAAAAGATATAAAAGGGAAAGTTTTATCCTTGAGTAGTCTTTTATGCCATGAAGTTAATTTTCAAGAACAGAAATATTCTTTTACAAGTAAAGTTTTTATTGACTCCTAGCTTCTTGCTAACTTAGTAACACTGCCAATTTCCCTAAATTCTTTTTCTCTGTTTTCCCAATTACATTGTTTTAGGTAGTTTTTACTGTTTTTCAAGTAGTAAGGTTCCACTCAAATTCTTTACTAAAACAATGTTAGGGTGTTTTTGGTACATTTTATACTAATGTAATTTTCACAAGATTAAAAAAATAGTGCTGTCGTTTGTTTCCCTTTGGCCTATAGTGCTTTCGAGGTATCTGGCAGATACTTTTAGGTATATTACACCTAATAGAAGTCGTTGTGTGTACATCGAATGAGTATGTTCTATGCTGTTTAGACATACTAACTGCAGATTGACAGCTTCATCTTTCTGATAATGTGCAGGTTCTTAATGCTTAGGAGTATCCTGGAGGTTTCTGTTTTTCTGAGAAAATCTAATACAGATTTTCAGTTGTCTTTTAAAATGCTATACTTCTCTAGGAAACCTTATCTTTAATGTAGCATCTGGTTTTCTGTGAAGTTACAAGTTTGAATCAGAATTTCCAGCTGTGGAATCTAGTTTTATGGAGCCTGAATTGAGAATCAAAAACTGGGTTGTGTATTTAAATACCAGAAGTAAATGTTATCTTTCTTTTTATAAAACAGCGTGGCAATTGTATTTAAGTATTTCCAATTTGCAGAATTATTGTTCATGAACTGCTTCCAGAGAAGCAAGATTAAGTAACAGCTGAACAGCTTTAAGTGAATACGTTACATTATATTCTTCTGTTAGTGTCTTGTGAACCTAAACTCGGTGTCTCCACGGCAAAAGATAAGAATCATAGAATGTTAGAACTCAAAACAGCCTGAGAGGTCATGTAGTGTGACTCCCCTCATTTTCCAGATGAGGAAACTGAGGTCTTATTTTCTCTCGTGTAGAGAAGATATTAATAATTACTAACGAGTGAAATAATTGGGTTTAATTGCATTGGAATAATCATGCTGTTCACTGTTTTAAAATGCAGTCATTCTGACAGACAGTGAGAGGGAGTTGGCAGCAATGGTCCCAGAGTGTGGCCTGCCTACCTAGGAGGCTGGGAGTGGTGCTGTGAGGCAAACAGAATGAGAAACCATGTAGCAAAAATGTGGCTATGTTTTCAGAGATGCTCCTAACTTTTAACTTTGTAACTCCTTTTTAAAGCTGTTATGTTAAGGAATGACAAAATCAGACAAAGGTTTAGTGTACAAAAATACTCTGGTATAGTTTGGCAAAAGGATGTTCATTACAGCATAATTTGGCCTTATAAAAAATTAGAGGAAACAAACTAGGTGTCCAACAACAGGGAAACTGTTAAATTATGGTAAAATTTTTATTGTATTTTATTTTTTTTGAGACAGAGTCTTGCTGTTGTTGGCCTGGGCTGGAGTGTAATGGCGCCATCTCGGCTCACTGCTACCTCCATCTCCTGGGTTCCAGCAGTTGTCCTGCTTCAGCCTCCCAAGTAGCTGAGGGTACAGGCGCCCACCACCATGCCCGGCTAATTTTTGTGTTTTTTAGTAGAGACAGGGTTTCACCATGTTGGTCAGCCTGGTCTTGAACTCCTGGCCTCAGGTGATCCACCCGCCTTGGCCTCCCAAAGTGCTGGGATTACAGGCGTGAGCCACCGTGCCTGGCCAAATTATGGTAAATTTAAACAATGAAATGTTATGTAGCCATTAAAGGTAATTTTTTAGAAGAATTTGTAACTTCAAGGGGATGTACTCATTACATTGTTGAGTATAGTAAGTAAAATATAGAAATTACATGTCATATGGTTTGCTTATGTGAGGGCCATACGGTCATCCCTTGGCATCCTCAGGGGATTGGTGTCAGGACTGCCTGCGGATACCAAACTCTGTGGATGCTCAGGTCGCTGATGAAAAGGTGTAGTATTTGTATATAACCTACAGACATCCTCCTGTTTATTTCTCTGGATTACTTATAAAACCCAATACAATGTATGTACTTTGTGAATAGTTGTTATGCTGTTTTGGTTAGAGAATAGTAACAAGAAAAAAATCTACACGTGTTCAGTACAGGTGCAGCCATCCTTTTTAAAAAATATTTTCCATCCGTGGTTGGTTGAATCCACGGATGTGGGTGTGGAACCCATGGCCACACAGGGTCAAGTTATATGCATAAAATGGAAAAGAATATATTACAGTGATGAAAGAGTTTCTTTCTAGGTGATGTTATTATGGACTGATTTTATTTTCCTCCTTGTATTTTGTGTATCTCATCAACTCTCCACTGTAAGCAGAAAATAAGGTTGGAGAAAAGAAATTTTAAACATAATTGAAGAGCTAAATTTTTTTGTGACACCAAGTGATAGAAAACTCTGAAAATCCCATTGGAGATAGGATCATAGACACATAGTCCCTGATGCCTGTGCTGGGATAGTCACACACAGCTGCCTCACCTCTGCCCCCATGGTGAGGATCCCAGTGGTTAGGGACAGTGACCCATTTGGAACATGAGCAGTTGGGTCAAATCCACAAACAAGTGTTTTAAACAGCAGTCATTTTATTTGGAAAAAAAAAAGTCAATTTGAAAAGCCATTTCCCCCCACTGAACGAACATTCCTTTATTTCATTTAGCAAGCAGTTTGGAGTGCCTACTAGTTAATTCCTCTGACTTGACGATAACATTCTGCTACTAGTGATTTTTTGCCCAGTGATTGTTGAAATTTTCATAAATCTCCTTGACAGAATATTCTATTGTATAAGTAACTTGACAGTTCCTGTTCTCACCTGGTTCGGGTTTAATGATTAAGTTGGATTAGCTATTGAATAATGAATGTTTGTGTAGAAGCCAATCAGTGAATACCTGTGAATCCAAAAATGCAGCTTTAATCAGTGCTAGGCTTGGTAGGATCCATATTGCTGTTTCTTTGCAGTACAACATGGGCAAGCAGCTGTGCAAATGAAATGCTGTTTTTCTAAAAGGTAAGTTTTTCCAGAGCACAGTATGGTTTTCTTTGCTTTCAGAATTCTTTGAAAACTCTTTGAATATTTTGAAGTCCTCCATTCCACTTTATAATTTCAAATTAATAACTTCTTACTACTGTAATTTCATACGTTTTATACTACCCCCAGGAAAAAAAGTATTTACTTACTTCACATTTCTGATATTGATTTCAGTTAGTCTCATTCCACATTACAATTATGGCTTTCCATTCCACAAGGTATGGTTTAGAGTTGTGTTTCAAATTTGAAATGGGTTGTGCATTAATAAAGCTACTGTTTTTAATTTGAAAGAAAAGATCTTTTAAGGAAAGTTTGTTAGGCACTAGGATAAATTTTTGAAATGTTTGTCTTACGTAAATTCATGATAGCCTCAAATTGTTATTCCTCTTCTAACAGCTTCTTCATTTGCCGATTTGGCTTAGTTGTATATTTTGTTTCATATGCCATAAACAAGGAATTGTAGAGCTAGTATATGCTATGTAGGTGAACTTTGTCTTGTTGCAAAAATAACCCTAAGTTCTATGAAATAGGTGATGTCTTACTTATTCTTAAAGACCTTCAGAGATAGAAATTCTATATTCTTTCTAGTGTTTAGTTTCTTTCATTGCCTACATCTTTCTCTCTCTTTTTATTGAATAAAAAAACCTAGATCTTTTTCTTAAAACTTAAACTGCTTTGCTATTTGATTTATGCTTACATTAATATAATCTATTTTTATTATGCTCCTTAAATGTCCTGATTGCCTATTTTGTGTTAGCTGATGGTTTTGCTCTGACAATAGTGTTTGTACACCAGTGAATTAGTATCACAAAACTGTTCTCCTTGGAGAGATTATGAAGTCTTTGATTTTGGATTGGACCAATGATAGTCCAAACACAGGTACTTATTTTTGTTTACTTATTCAGTAAATATTAATGGAGTACCTATTATGTGCCAGTCTTTGGGCTGAGGATTGAAGATATAAAACAAACAAAAACCACCAGTGCTACTGTGTTCTAATTTAGTGTTTTAAGATGTAGCAAGTCTAATAGGGACACCTTTCTGATATCTTGGCAGTGATATTATTTTTGGGCAGTTTATTATCATCATTGATCTTATTATCCAGTACTGTTTTGCGAAGAAAAGTCACTGCAAATCTACTTGCTTCTTTTTGCTGGGAGTGCCTCCCTTCAGAAAAAAAAAAAAAAAATCTAAAAAGAAAAAAAGCTTTCAACTTTAGGGAAGACATACATACATGAGTTGTAAGTTTTTCTTTATGAAAAACAGCATGCACCGAGTTTCTGTGGAACAAGAGTTCCCCTTATCTAGAGAAGGATGACTAAGTTTGAATTTCCTGATTAATATAGTTATTAAAGTCTTATGTGACTAATTTTAGTACGTAGGAAAACACAACATCGCCCATTTACATGAATTGGTAATCATCCCTTTCTTTGACAGACCATAGACTTTAGATGGAAATACCTGTGAATACATTCTCTCTGGACAGAGGCATATTATCTCCTTACATTCTTGTGTCTTGGAAGGTAAAGTTGATGTTAGTTTACCTCTGCAGGAACAAGATAAATTTTATTCTAAATACAGTTGATACATCTCAGGAAAATAGGACAAGGTGATTCTGAGGATCGGCGAACAATTTTTTTATCAGCAGATCTTATTTGTGTTTAGGGCAGTGATAACATGGTAGGCAGTATGGACAGGAGTTAGGTGCGAAGATTCTAGAGACAGATTAACTGGGTTTTAATCCAGTTCTACCGTGTACTAGCTGAGGGACATTGAGCACAGTACTTAGCCTTTATGGGCCTCAGTTTTCTCCTGTGTAAAATCGGGATAATCAGTTTTCTCATGTATAAAATAATGACAACCTTATTAAGTCATTAATGAGGATTAAATGAGTTAATGTTTGTAGGACAGTATAAAGCTCTGGTGCATAGTGTTACATAAGTGATTTTGAGTGAGTGAATAGACATTTAGTTATTCATTGCTGTTTTCGGTGTGAATCACATGTTGTAATAAAGCAACATGTTCTAGTTCCAGGGCCTGATCAGTCAGTGATGATTAAGTACAACATTTCTCCCCCTGGTTTTTCTGCCATCATGGTGCATTATAAGCATTTTAGAAAACAGAAGTCTGTGCTCCTCCTTGGCATATTGTCCAGTAATCCTGGGAATTCAGCCTGTACTTCTGAGAGTAAATTGGAGGTCGAGCTATCCTGACCCCATACGAAGGAGACCTTCTTGTACCGGGGAGTGTGGGAGTCATCTTGTCTTCCCCTCGCCCCTGGCCCTGGAGCCGGAGGGGGATCCTGGGCAGTGTCCACCGTGGGCCAGTATAGCCAATCCAGGGCCTAGATTTGGAGCCATCATCCTCACAAACTGCTCTGGTTGAAACGCCGGCTTTGTGGGGTTTGTTTCATGTAAAACGTGAAGACGCCCACCCTGACATTGTCTAGGCACTCTACTTAAGTCTTCTTTAGATGCAGGCTAGTTTGTCCTGGCCTTATGAAGGAGTTCTCCCTACCTCCTTCGACGGGTATGTAAGTCGCTGCTTCCCATGCATATCATCTAGTTATTTCAGGCATCTGTTCTTTTTCGCATCCTAAGTGCTTAAGGCTTACAGAATTTTAGTCTCCTGCATGACACCATAGTGTAACATGACTGGTGGTAGTTTTTTCCCCAGACTCATGGTGAGACAGCTGTTTAGCATAGAAAGGATTAGAGAGAAGATGTCAGCCTTTCTACCCACGGTTGGATTGGGCAGCACCATCCAAGGCTTAAGAATGACATGCAGAAGCTCCTGATTATAAAATAGCACAAATATGTTAGGCCTAAACTTTTCCTCCTTAGCAGAAAGGCTTGGGTAAGCTCAGTAGGTGGTGTGGGAGAGTGGATGTTGCATTAGAAAGGATAGAGACTGCAAAGACAGGGCCACAAGTGAGGAATCCAAGAATAATGCTGATGGGGTGAGTGAAAGGGAGTGAATTTAGGAGCCCTTAAAGATGTAGAAGCTGGAGGACTTGATGGCAGGTTGGCTGCAGTGGTTCAGCAGGAGACAGTGATCAGCTGTGAGGCTGTTCTCATAACCAGGACACAGGATCTCACTGGACTGTGTTTGGAGATGGGGGATTATCAGGTTGTGAGAGCCTCAGCGATTTTTGGGTGCCAGTTCATCCTGCTGCCTAGGCCTCTCCCTTACCTCACCACTGGCATTGCTGTTTAAGAAATCAGTGTTCATCTCGCTTATTGGCAACCTTGGCAAGTCCCTCGGACACTCAGTTTCTTCATTTTTAAATGGAGGATCTTATATTATTTGCTTTACCTTTCTCTTGGAAATGTAAAGAATTTATAGAAAGAAATCTCGTTTTTGAAAGTGTATATGGAAACTGTAAATGTGCCTTAATGAAGGTACATTATTTGAGGAAATATAGTTCAACTATAGGATTAAAAAATTGCATTATCTGATAATCATAGATGTTCTTATTCACCTTCCCAGTATTTCAAACATGAATAATTTTTAGAGCCTGTAATGGGAATATGGACAGATAGTACCACTGCTCTGCTATTCTATTTTGCATTTTAACTTGTTCGACTTCTTTGCACTAGGATTAAAAACTTGAGTTTACTCAACAAAATTCATTTGCCTAAAAATGAATTTTATTAGGTCATTTTCCTGTTTAAAAATTTGGTCTGGGGGAGGTGCTGGAGATGGACTAATATAAGATTATCTTTTTTTTTTTTTTTTTTTTTTTTTTGCATTTAAGTATACAATTTAAATATAAAAGAAAGCAAGCCAAGGCAGGAGGATCTCCAGAGGCCAGGAGTTTGAAACCAGCATGGGCAACATAGCAAGACCTTGTCTCTCCAAAAAAAAAATTAGCCAGACACGTGTGCCCGTAGTCCCAGCTACTTGGGAGGCAGAGGCAGATGGGTTGTTTGAGCCTAGAAGTTTGAGGCTGCGTTGAGGTATGATCATGTCACAGCACGGCAGCATGTGTGATGGAGCAAGACCTTGTCTCAGAAAGAGAGAGAGAGAAGAGAAAAGAAAGAAGAAAGCTGCTATCTTGTGTCTCCATCATTTGTAAGAGAACATTTTAGCATTGTTGGCTTACAGAATTCCTTCACTAGACATTTGAGGTCTTCCAGTATTAGCCTAGTACTTACATATGCCAGGCACTTTTCTAGGCCCTTTGCATTTCATCCTCACACACACTCTGAGGCATGTATTATTATCTTTCCCATTTTACAAGTGAGGAAACTGAGGCAACGGCAGGTTAAGTAAGTTTGGAATGCTGTATAGTTCATGAATGTCGGCCTGTATTAGGTCCAGGCAGTCTGATTCCAAAGTGCATGCTTAGCCACTTTTCTGTGGCTCCTACATCAGTGGCTGTCAACCCTGATTGCACATTGGAATCATCCGGGGGCCTTATGGAGCAGGATGGGGAAGGGATAAATAACTTCTACAGGGCCCTGCATGAGACCACTCAGATCTTCTCTCCTCTGCTTTCAGGTTAAAAGTTACTCTGTCTCTGTTTTCTAGACCTTTGTAATCTCTTCTTGCCTTAATTTCTTGGCACATGTGGGGCACCTAATGACCTTTTGCAATTAAGGACACACAGCTTTTTGGTTTAGCGCTGTAAGACAGGCACCATGGAGATAGGGAGATGCTTCCCACTTCTATGTAACCTGTGCACAGCATTTTACACATAACCTGGTGCTTGATTGTTAATTCCTCAGCATGTGATTCAATATATTGTTATTTTTGCATCAGGGGAAGAACATGGATAGTTAATAAGATAGATCTAGGATTAAATAGCAAGTCTAACATATCTGAGCCACACTCTTCTTACCTATAAAATGGGAGAAGTGAGAATATTAGAGGACTCTTGTGAAGATTCAATGAAATATGGAATATGGTCTGTAATGTAGTCATCAGAAACGAGTGCTAAATACATTCCCTTGTAAGTGAAGCACATCGAGAAGACTTGGATATGAAAAATCACTTGAAACTATACTGTTCAGTCTTCAGTCACATGCAAGAAGCCAGGGACTTTGGAGAGCTGGAATAGACCTAGGGATCAGGGAATGCAGCCTCTTCATTTTATCAGCAAGGATTGAAGCCTGGAGAAGGAACTTGACCAAGGGTACACTGTGAGTATACCCAGTATATATACTGTGCAATATGTAGTGTACAAATAGTGAATACATACTTTCTTGGTGCTGTGATCATTATTAGTTTTTACTTCGTAGCATTTGTCTTCTCTGTCACCTCACTGTGCTCATGTATATGTTATGTAACCCTCAAAACAATTTTGTAGGCCTAGCTTACCTGACCCCAGTGTAAGACTTTGAGATAAAGTTCTTAAGGATACTACCATGGGATATGGGCCTATGGAGGTACTGAAAAATAACATATATTTACCTTGTTGACTTTTCTTGCATGAGAGGGAAAAGAGTTAAAGACACTCAAACCATGTGTGCTTGAAAGCCCACGAACCTCTTTCCAGTTCTTCTGTTTTCCCAAGAAAATGAGCCTGTTGTATCTTCATAATTTCTTGCATGTATAAAGTTAAAAACAGAGGGGAATGAAGATATTCCAACTACATTTCTAGTAGAACACCAACATTTTGTTTTTGTAACCATGTTGTAAAAACTTCAAAACAGCATTATGCTCTGCAGTTATTTTTAAGCCATTATTAATATTTTCTATTGATGCTTTAGTATAGATTTTTAGATTTCTAGTATTGTTGATTATTATAATTTGAATTAAAAGTGAAAATTCATGATATGTACTTGGAGGACCAGTTGCTGTGGAAGTGTGCAGCCTACAATGAAGATAATAAGATGCATCATTTGAATCAGTATTTCTCCCACCTAACAATATTTCTCCCACCTAAACAAAAACAATTTTTTTCTATCATAGAGGAATAGTTTTTAGAACTACCAAGGTGAATATGCTGTAGTGTCTATTAAATACAGTGGAAACTACCTACAATTTACAATTCCTAATCACTTTCTGTCTCTTTCTGCAACTCATTACATGTACCACGATGCCTTGATTCCCTTAAGTGCCTAGTAAATTTTCTCTTTGTAGGACTGTGGAATTAGCCATGGGCAGTGTGGGAGGAAAATGCCTTTGCCTTTTCCAAAAATTGGGGTTGTGTAGAGAAAACGATAATGTGTAGCATTTTTAGTGGTGCCTAAACGTGTGTGGAGAAACACCTACTTCAGGCCTCTCCAAAGACTTTGATTGTCTGAAAGCAGAAATATTTGCAGTTTGACTTTACTTGGTGTTTACAGTACACTTTCTGAGCACTTTATGGATATTTAATATTTTATGACATGATCAGCAATATCTTTTTTTCCAAATAAGTGGGTTTTTAAAAATATAATAATGGGAATCAGAATGTGGCTAAATTTTAAAATTATTTGTTATGCAGAGAAAAATCTGAAGCCATGAATTTTAAATCTCATGTAAGTTAAATTTGGAAGTATGCAGATTTGCCCAGAATCTGAATTTCATAAGCGTTGAAAACTTTGACATTTTCAAAATTTTTGAGGAGTTTGTCATTACCATCTCTTAAATGCACACATTTTTTTCAGACTACTCGGGAAGAGAGTGGCTAAGCAGAGCATTGTAGAGTGCCCCAGACATCCTCGACTGGTTTCTAAATCTGAAATAAACTTCTTAGTCATATGGTGATAAGCAGAATTCAGAACATGTCTCTTTTTTAAAGCATGTGAAATAGAAAGTGATAGTCATCACAAAATGAAATTTGATTTATGATGTGTTGATGGATCGTCATACTAAGGCACGCTGAAAATTATTTTCAGTTTCCTAATAAAAACAAAGTGAGTTCCCCTATGAGTGATTCTCCTAATTGTTATTGTTAAATGCTTTTCTTTATGCTTTTTTTCTTGCTCACACTCAGATAATCTACAACATTGTTTGAATGCTGTGTTTCACTTTCTTTTCTTACGAAAGGTTTTCAGTGAGTATAGTCCCTGAGCGAATCCGTTCCCACAAAGGACTTAACTTTCTATGCGCACAATTCAAAAGTCAATTAAATGTGTGTGATTCATTGATCACAAAGAGTACCACCTTGAGTTAGTGTAAAATTCTTTCTGTTCAAAAGAAGGTTCTATTTCTAAGAACGAGCTCTGATTCTAATTACATAAAGAGCATTTTATGCAATTTTTCTCTAAAGCTTAAGATTAATTTCTATGGTTACTAGGGATATAAATCTCTAGATTGCTTTAAAACAAAGATTTTTGTTTGGGAGAGAGTTGACAGCTCCCTATAAGAGAAGCTATTACTTAATTTTTCTTTCCTAAGTTTAAACACATAAAAATATTTGTAATGATACCCCAAAGGCATCATAAAAATGTAAAATAATTATACTCTAAAATATCTAAAATTACAGGAAATAGACCTCATTTTAAAAAATGAACTGAGATTCATGGCTGGGTAACCGGGGTGTGACATACTTCAAAACCAGAATCTCTTGTCAGGATACTTTTAGTTTTCTAATGGCTAAAAAAAAGAAGTCTTTTGTCAATCATAAAAACTTTAAAATATGTTCATTCTATTAGGAAATCTTACTTTTTAGTTTCATTACCTTTAACTTATATTACACTGTGGATGCACTAGATAGATCCCTTCGAGAGGCACATTTCAGTCTTTAGAATTTGATGGCATCACTAGGCTTGTGATCAACTATATCACAAGACGACCGTTAGACTGTTTTTAATGATTATTTTTTAAAAGTACATAGCCATTTTCTAAGCAGCTTCGAAAAAGGCAGCATAAATCGTTTCCAGTGTTTTACTTACCCAAAGTATGCTTCCTCTTTCTTTAGATAATGTTAACTGGTAAATTGTTCCCAGGTTAAAGGTTTGTCGTATTTTAATAAATGTAGTGTAAAATCTATAGTAGAGACACTTCAAGGAAAAAACCCTCAACATTTTCAGTAAATGAAATTAATATATATCCTTTTTCCTACGTTAGTATTATGGTATAATTTCTTTTGTTATTTTTATTTACTAAAACTTTAATTGAGCCTGATGTAGTAAAACATCCTCATGTTTTTAGGAAAAGTGAAATTAGATTTATAAAATGTCCAGAGTGAAGTTTTGAAAGAAATGGCATTTTGTATATAATATGGATGAATGCTGTTGAGGCTAGACATGCTTGTAGTTTAAAACATGCCTGATCTGGGAATGCTTTGCATTAAATGAGTTTATATTTTGAGAGCAAAATGGGGAAAGAAAACACTTTCCCGCTTTTTTTTTTTTAAGAGACAAGAAAATTAAGTTGAATGCATATATTGAAAGTGCTATAAGCTGAATGTTTGGACAACAAAAGTAAACACTGATTATTACAAATGTACATTTGGACCACTTTGCTTTTATCTTTCAAGCAAAACATTTCCCACAGTTTTTGTGGGTTTTTATTTAAGTTGGGAAAACTTTGGAAGTTTGTGTGAAAGTATAAATAAGTTTGGAAATGTAATGATTAGAGTTTGATAATAAACATGCAAAAGCAAATGGGAAACTCTATTAAAGTCAGATGTAACTTTTAATAATATTTTCTCTAAAAATGTATTTGCAGAGAAAAGAACAGTGATTTATGTGGATTTGAAACAAAGACTTTGGCTGTAATTTAAAATAAAGGTTAATTTATTCACATGAACATGGATGAAGTTTTTTGTTTTTAAGAGCGTCCTTAGTGATTGTTATAGGAGTCTCTGTGCCCTTTTCCAATTATGGGCACAGACATTTTGCATGTATTTATAGATTCCACGTGAAAAACAAAATCCTTAGTGTCCAATAAGTTTTAAGCTGCATTTTACAAAATAAGCATCTGTAAAGAATCTTTTGGAGGAAAAACAAGAGGGAAAATGTTTTAGTTTGTGTAATTATTGAAATATACCACAGTATAGAGAATGAATAAAAATTTAAAACCTTAATCTGAAATTTGTTTTAAATCTCATTGTTATAAGATTGACCCCACAATTGCAAATCGGCATTTTGTGTTCAGTACAACTCCAATTCTTAAGGAAATTTGTCTGTTCTACTAGAGTAATAGTGTAAGTGTAGGAAGATGCCCCCTTTGGCTGTTGTTACATATGGGCCGTTTTGAAAATAGTGGTCATGCTAATATTTGATCAGATAATGCTAACTAATGCTGTAGAGCTTTCGAAAGATTTCTTGAACATTGTGAAGTTTTGCTTTCCTTTCCTAGGTACATGACTATGTGTATCTCTTAAAAGTGTATATGTATTTGTGGGGAGCAGATAGTGTTACATTTTTATTATAAATTTATTACTTACAAATTAATGTGTGATTTTGAGTGAAATTCATTGCAATAAGAATGAAAATTTTTTGTATGATGGTGTTTCAAATGCTTTACCTAATTAATTGTCTGAAAAACTGTTAAAGGGGATTACATTGCATGTACTAGTTTTACATTTAAAGCTTTCACAGTGAGCTGAATTCAGATACAGGACCTTATTTTTTTTTGTTCAAAGAAAGTACGAGGCCGGGCGCGGTGGCTCAAGCCTGTAATCCCAGCACTTTGGGAGGCCGAGACGGGCGGATCACGAGGTCAGGAGATCGAGACCATCCTGGCTAATATGGTGAAACCCCGTCTCTAATAGAAAATACAAAAAACTAGCCGGGCGACGAGGCGGGCGCCTGTAGTCCCAGCTACTCGGGAGGCTGAGACAAGAGAATGGCGTGAACCCGGGAGGTGGAGCTTGCAGTGAGCTGAGATCCGGCCACTGCACTCCAGCCTGGGCGGCAGAGCAAGACTCCGTCTCAAAAAAAAAAAAAAAAAAAAAGAAAGTACGAACTCATGTAGAATGAAAAGATATAATTTGAGTCTCAAAATCAAAAGCTTTAATATACTGCTCAGGACCTATTATTTTTCTAGTAGTTTTCACACATTTTTTTTCTAGCAAATGTTATGGAGTGATTATTTTATGTTAGTTTGAATACTTAAGTAGCAATCCATTTTTAACAGATGAGCCCTCATTTTGTAAAACTAAGCTGTTGGCAATTTGCTAGTTTCTCTAAATTCTAGAAACCACTAAGTTTTACCTTTTCATTTTTTTCCAGGCAAAGAAGATGTTGTTAGACCATTCTATAACTTATTTCTTGAAATAATATTTTCTGGCCGGTGTGGTGGCACATGCCTATAATCCCAGCACTTTGGGAGGCTGAGGCCCACAAATTGCTTGAGCCCAGGAGTCCGAGACCAGCCTGGGCAACATGGCAAGACCTCGTCTCTACCAAAAAAAAAAAAAAAAAAAAAAAAAAGATTGTTTTGCATGTGTATTGAAGTGCTTTGAGTTTTCTTGCCTTGTTTACTCCAAAGACGATCATAATGACTTTCCTTATTATGGGAAAAAGGAAAAAAGGAATCTATATATTTTTGAGGACAGGGAATGATGAAGCAAGACCCTGGCTTTTGCTTGGAATTTGGACATTTGTATTATTGGTCAAGGCCAACATACTCTGCATTTTATTCCCATTCACTTAGTTGAAAGATGACTTTGGAGGCAAGGCCATATATCTTGTTACCAAACCCTCTTTCTCAGAACTTCAAGATAAAATGAACATTCATTCCTTTGCTTTTGTTTTTGCTAAAAGAGAAAAAAATCAGTTTGAATAAAGCAAAAACATTTCTACTTTTGAGGTTTAAATGTTAACAAAGCAGTTGAGAGTAAATTATTGACATCTATCAAGCAGAATGGTTGTTGAACGTATGTTCTTGCTATGCGCCGCTCGAAGTTGCTTTTGCTATTCTCTTCGCTGATGTGAAGCAGAAACTGAACAAGGTAACGGTTTTGATGGTGAGATTAGAGGTAGCCAGGCTGACTGTCTCCTGGCTCTTAGAGACCCTTATAAGCTCAGGGCCACCCCCTCCCCTTGTTTAGATATTACTTGCTCTTTTGAGTTTCAGATTACAGAAGCAATTGATCTGCATGACCTATCTTAAGAACTTTAACTTTGCAGTGGAAACTTAAACCAAATGTATATCCTCAAGAGACAAATCATCTTAAAACTAGGCTGTTGTCATTTTAATGTACGGTACTGCTCACTGAGGAACAGTGTGGTGGAGAGCACCACCTGGTGGATGGGACTCATACTTGCTGGGCTGGGTAGGAGATTTCATCTACATTGATGTAACTCTTGCCCTTGTCTTGCAAATAAGTGATTTTTAATCTTCCTAGCACATGTTTTTAACTAGCGCTAGGACCCCAGGAGAATGAGATTGGGAGCAGTTGTGATATGTCGGTTTTCTTTGTGGTTTTCACACTTCTATAGGTGTATGTACTGGTGATTGACATCTCCATGTTTTCTCCTTATAAGCTGATATTATAATTCAAACAAAGCTTTTTTTTTTTTTTTTTTTTTTTTAATGTCAGTAGGGTAGTATTTAGTCTTTGGGGATTTTGTGTTTTTGAGTGCTCATGTTCAACCTCAGTAGTAAGAGACGGCTTTGGATAGAACCTGTTTGTTGCCACAAACTTTATGCTATGCTGATAATCTGTTCACCTCACGAAAGGAGGAATTGCTGCTGATTATAAACTGTAGGTCATAAATTATTGCCTGCTTATTACAGAGACTATGTGCCTTTTGAGTGTACTAAAATATTTGCAAAAATTAGATGAAACAATTCCACATTTAAAAAAAAAAAAAAAACAACTTTTAACACATAATGACCACAAATTTTAGGTACAGCCATTCCTTGATATTTATTTTAGAATGTCAAATTCTTGATAAAATGTATCACCCCTTCGTTTGTTGAATGTTCCTAGACATTTGTTGAGCTAGGAACTATGCCAGGCTTTGGGAATCCAAAGTGAACAAGACATAGTTCTTTTTGGACTTAGAATTTTTTTAAAGTTTTAAAATTCTTCAACACAAAAAGGAGTGAACATATTCCTGAGATGTGGAATGTACTATGATGGGGTATAAATGCATTTGTTTGCTTAATATTTTCCGACATCTGGCAAATGCTTTTGAAGAAACTGCTAAATAAAATTGATGGATTTGTTTTCATGGGTTTGGCAGGTAGGAGGCGACAGAAGGCTGCAGATAACACCTCTTTGGTTTCGTTCTTCACTGAGTTTTATCCTCGGAGAGCCCAAGTTTGGAGGCATGGAGTGAAGAATTAAGAGCACAGGCTTGGAGTCTATTCCAGAGTATGGACCCTGACTTTTCTACTTGCCAGGTGTATGTCTTTGGGCTAGTGTACTCATCTGTTTTCTCATTTGTTGTGAGGATTCAATGAGATAGTCTATACAATGGGTTTAACGCAGTATCCGACACATAGGAAACACTAAATGTTCAATATGATTTATGATGATGATGATTTGGAAGTTTATGATGATGATGATTTGGATGATTCAGTGTAGGTGGTTCTCATGGTGCACCTCAGTCTTTCCCCACCACCTGCAGGCCCCAGATCCCTACTTAGTGTGACTGGTTAGTGCGACCATGCAGTCAAACCCCCACTGATGGCCAGCAGATGTCTGCGAGTGCTGAGCTGGAAAGTTCTTCCTTATGCAGTTGATGTTTACAGAAAGAGTGTACCCTCGTGTGTCTCGTGTGTGTGTGGGGGGGGCGGGGAGGGGAACACTGTTTACAATCAGAGGTACTTAACCTGATCTGCATGAACCAAAAGCCTCTGAAGCTCAAGATGACAGGCAGAAGGTTTTTTGTTTCTGTGTATATGTTTATTTCTTTTATAGAAGAGATCAGATTCATAGCTTTTGTCAGGATCTCAAAGGCATTTGTGCCTCTAAAAAGGTCAAGAACTATACTTTAGATGTCCGTGACTCTGTGTAAGGCCACTGGAGAAATTTGAAATACAGTCCCCTCTTAGAAAGTGAAACTCAAATATGAATTTTGCACTATTTGTTTTTGAAGATATGTAAATAATTTTAAAGATAGAGTTGATATTTTGAGGAACTCAAATGTGAGTAAAATGTTTTTTCCTCTCACCCCTCTCGTCAAGGTTCTAAAGAATTTTAAGAGCAAGAAAAAGTTAAGAATACAGGCTATGGAGTGGACCTAATTTCAAATACAGCTCCGATACTTCCTAATGAGTCCTCAAGCCAGTTAACTTGGCCTCTCTCCTCTGTAAAAGAGGAATGCTGGGGGTACCTGCCTCCTAAGTTTATAATGAGGATTAAATGCAATAATCTGTAAAAAGCCCTTAAAATTCTTCTTGGCATATAGTAAGTACTATAATAGTGCTTGCTGTGATCATTTTTGTTGCATATTCACTCAAAAACATTTCTAATGTATCCACATTAGTTGCCTGTTATGAATTGTCAAGGTAATTCTTTTCTTGTCTGTTTTACCTCTATCTTATTGGCATGTGAATGATATTTTTAATTTCTTATGAGCAGACTTTCCAAAGCTCTGCAGCTGAATTGCCCTAAGTCAGATAGCCTCAGTAACTGAGAATCCCAAATGTACCTGGAGCCTTAGAATGATTTTGGAAGCTTTGGAAAGCATAAAAGTAGAAAGAAACTGACGGGGTTGGTGGTAGGAGCTTTCAAATTGATTGAACACCCAAAAATTATCTAGAATTTCTGAGCTGGAAAGCATTTGGGGGATCTTTTCATCCAACCTTTGAAGCACACAGGTGAGAACTGTGCATCACCCGGTGACTCCAAGGTCATAGAACTAGCTGGGGGTTACCATGTGCCTGGAGTTGCCTTCCCCACCCTCCGCCTGCATGCTGACCATCCACCACTCATGCTTCTAAGAGAGCAAAGGGGATATAGGCTGCTCATGGAATTCTAGTATAAGCAGTGATCCCAGAAAAAGTGTGTGGTGAGTCAAAGACTCTTCCGTGCAGGAAAGTACCAGCAGCGTCGAGAAAAAGGAAAACTTTGGGAGCAGGAGAAAAGATATGGAGGAGAGCGCGGAGGGGGCAGGGCAGGGACAGGCTGCATGCTGTAGGTGCATCCCACAGAAATCTAGTGGTAGGAGATTAACTGTGTGTGCTTGGCAGAAAAGAAATGCCTGTTTCAACGTGCCTGCCGTCCACCCAGCATGTGTGAGCTCTGGGGCGAGGGTGAGGGTGAGATGGGGCTTGCGAATCTGCCATTCCCATCATTGGTTTTGTTCCCTAAGGCCTCTTCTAGTAAGAGTATCTTGCTTACTGCCTGCGAGTCTAGCATTTTCACTGCCATCTTGTCTCCTAAACTCAAACCAGCCGCTTCCTCTGATGCACAGCTGAAGAAATGGCAGTCTTTTCCGACACTGGGCTGGGGGCACTGGCTGCTTTGAACCTATTGCAAGAGTGTGTTGAAGTCCAGAGTGGCCTTGTGGCCTTTCAAAATTGTCACTTGAATTGTGTGTGCTTTTCACCTTATGCACTAAGGTTCATCTTGCCCTAGGTGTGAGACTGAAATAATGATGAAATGAAGAAGAAAACTTAGAGTAGTTGAGCACCTACTGTGTGTCAGACATAGTGTCAGACTCTTCACAGGTGTTATTTTCATCAGGGACTTGTAGTCTTCAGAGTTATTATTGTCTCAAGTTTATACCTCAGAGATGAAGACTGGAAGAGGTTAAGCGACACAAGGCCATGTCACTAGTAAGTGGCAGATCTAGGATCTAAACCAGATCTGTTTGACCTGGTTTCATCCTATGCAGTGTGGAGACTCAGAAGAATGCAGCATGCATGCACACCCTCCACATACAGCCTCCAGACCAGATGGGGTTTGGATTGAAACACAAAGCAGTGCAAAGTTGGGTTGGATCCTTGGGTTGGAACTTCTTGTTCTGTTCTCCCTCCCTTCTTCCTCTCTTCTTTATTACCTCCTTCCTTAATGTGCCTGGCCCATGCTGGGTCTTACATATTTGTCAAGTGAACAAATGAAAGAAAGTTTTCCAAGCACACAGAAAAGAAAGTAGTGATTATTAACCAGCAAAGATTCAGAAGCCTGAGCCATGTCCTCCCAGCCTATTGTGTAGTTTTGGATTGGGTTGTTAGGCAGGTAGGGGAGGAGAATATTTGTTTCTAGAGGGCAGTAGTTAGCAAAGCCTCTCCATGATGTTTTTGTGGAGGAAATGTTTTTAAAATAGACCCTTAGGGCGTTTGTGACTAGTTGAGCTGGCTGTCTAAGGGAGGGTTCTATGGTTCTGTGCTACCTTTTTTATCCCATTTTCATCTAATTTTTTGAATGATGATTTTTATTTATAGATCTCTTTAATGGCATAATGAACAGAATTGCAAATGACAGGAAGCCAGGAAAAATGTGCATATAATGAAGACCTAGTTTATCAGCATCACTCATGGAAAAAGTCATTTTAGTCGATGTAAAGTCAGCTCGACTCAGTGACGTGGAAGTGAGCATGCCCTTAGGTGGCATTACTAGAAGCCCAGAGCTCCCTGGAACAAGGGAGGCAATGGGTCACATTACTGGAAGCCCAGAGTCTAGAACAAGGGAGGCAATGGGTCACATTACTGGAAGCCCAGAGCCTAGAACAAGGGAGGCAATGGGTCACATTACTGGAAGCCCAGAGTCTGGAACAAGGGAGGCAATGCGTCACATTACTGGAAGCCCAGAGTCTGGAACAAGGGAGGCAATGGGTCACATTACTGGAAGCCCAGAGTCTGGAACAAGGGAAGCAATGGTTCTGTTTTCCTCGGCACTTCCTGCTGACACAGAGAGTACTGATTCTATTCTGGAAAATGCATTTTATTTGGGAGGCCCATGAACTGTATTCAGAGGTAGTAAGTATGGCCAGAAGCCACAGATGTATTTCACATAAAAAATTCCTGAGAGCAAGGGCCGGGCACGGTGACTCACACCTGTAATCCCAGCCCTTTGGGAGGCCAAGGTGGGCGGATCACGAGGTCAGGAGATCAAGACCATCCTAGCTAACATGGTGAAACCCCATCTCTACTAAAATTACAAAAAAATTAGCTGGGCATGGTGTGCGCCTGTAGTCCCAGCTACTCGGGAGGCTGAGGCAGGAGAATCACTTGAACCTGGGAGGCAGAGGTTGCAGTGAGCCGAGATCATGCCACTGCACTCCAGTCTGGGCAACAGGAGCAAGACTCTGTCTCAAAAAAACAAACAAAAAAAAATTCTTGAGAGGATTGGAAATGATTAGCTTGGAGAAGAGAGAAGACTCAGGTGGGGTGGATCATAGTAGCTGACCTCGATTCAGAGTAAGAAAGAGCTTTGTACTATCTGAGGTGAAATGGATGGCCAGGGAGAGGCAGTGGGTGCCCTATCATGCTGCTCGTTTGGCGTAGCAGGTGTCTTATAGACCCTTGCTAGTCTTGAGAATCCAAGCAGGGAGGTAGTCACTGCTCTGTGTGTCATCTAGCCTGTTCTAGGCGAATAGTAAGGTCAGATAAACTGGGAGTGGACGGAGCTTCAGAAATAGTGGGAATGTGTTCAGTAATGCCAAATAATTGTAGTTTGGGGAGCTAGAAGAATGGGAATGAGGATGTTTAATTAGAATGAAATTAGTAAGTTGGTGCTGGAAGGAGTGAGGAGGAAGAGTTGAGTACATTTGTTTTTTTCTTTGGGTATAAGAGTCCTAGAACTCCTTTAAAATGGAAGTTGCATTGAGTTTAATGGGAAACTTAAGCACTATATAGTGCCACTCAACTTTTGAAATTAAATCATGAGTTCTTTGTGTCATCAACACTAAGATTCTAGGTTTTTGTTTTTTTAATTTCTGGATTTCTTTAAAGATGATAGGGGCTTAATATTAGAAAAGAAGCAATACATTCCAGGTAGAAAGTTAGTTGCTAATATGAGAAATTAGACTGCTAAATCCACCTACCTAGTGTTAACCACCCGTGTGCCCCTGTTAACCAGCCCCATTGTCAGTTACTTGAGACTCCCTGAAATAAGAAGGTTGGAACTGGAAAAGTCAGTCTCCTCTTTTGTGCATGTGTTTTCTCTCCTCTGTCTCTTAAAAAACATATGCTGAATTCTGGAAGCCACAGTCCCATAAGATTTGTATTGGTTCTCAGCAAAAATCCAGACTAGGTTATTTAGCGACTAATTATACTTTTCCTAAGTTAAGATGGCCTTATTTATTTTTTCTGATAAGATTTCCAGACTGATGGAATAAAGAACTTGATATATTCAGCTAACATTTATCACTTATAGCTTGCCTCAAGGAAGGTGGAAAGTGAACCCAGAATACCATATTTTAAAGCCTACTTGGGCATGCAGTTTTGAGTAGAAGTTGACTGATGGGAATGAAGACATTCTGGGCAGAGAGAAGCAGGTGCCAGGGTGCAGGGCAGGAAAGAGGAGGCTTGCTTAAGGAAAGGCTCTGTGGTCTGGCACGCAGGTGGTTGCAGGAAGTGCAGGAACAGAAGCTGGTGGGTGGGGCCAGCTCCTTTAGCCAATGTTTAACAAGGTGAGTGGATGGGACTGACTGACCAATTTCATTTGTGGAGTGAAAAAGAGAGAAGAGTCCAAAATGGCCAAGATATTCTAACTTGGAATCTAGAGAGGATGAAGGCTTTCTCTTCGGGGCCATCGGAACAGGAGGGACTAGGAGTAAGCCAGAGGGTGTGAGTGGCTGCATGAGGATACCGTTGGGACATACTGCTTTTGAGGCATCAGTGGGACACACAGTGGCAGTGTCTAAAAAACAGTTGGATACACTCAGCTTGAACACAGGAGGGAGGCAGCAGCCAGGTGGGCAATTCATGTAGACAGTAAATAAAGCTATGGATTGGAATGAGTGAGCTCAGCAAGAACATGTAAAGAAAGAGCCAAGGGCTGAGCTTATAAGAAGTTTCAGAGATTAACAAAGGCAGAGGGGGAATGAATGAAGATGAAGAAAAGGAGTCATAGGTTTTAGAAAAAACCTAGACAGTGGTGTTCTGGAACGTGAGGGAGGCTAGAGCTTCAGGAGGGGACAGGGAAGGAGGGGGCAGGAGCAGGGAGGAGAGCCATCTGAGTTTGGCGAGGCCTGGTGAAGAGTGTCCCCCTCAATAGGAATTAGGGGGAAAGTGATAGGAGATAGGCCAAGCCACAGGAGTTGCTTACTCAACAACTGCTGAAAGAAAAGAAGAAAGCGAGAAAGGAACAGTTCCTTTATGTATTCCCGCAACAAACTCGCTGCTGTGGTCCCGAGCACAGTGGAGTGTCTGTGGCTGTGCTAGCCTCTTTTGTGGGCGATTGGTCACTGGGAGCTTCTCTTGCACAGGGATAGGCCTCAGGCAGTCCCCACTGTGACCTCAGCAGGTCAACGTGCTCCAGAGGTGTGTGATTTCTAAACGTTTAGCTCTGACTTAGTAATTGCTATTGATGCATTTTTCAATTAAGACTGAAAGGAGTTAGACTCAGAATTTAGTCAGTGGGCTCCAGGTTAAACTTGATCCTTGTGAAAATCACTGTAACTTATCAGTAGTTGGCAAATGTTATACAGCAGTGGGTTTTCTGGCTGTGCCTTTGGCTGCATACTAACTGAACAGCAAGCTGTGTCCACTGATTGAATGAAAAAAAAATAATGATTTTGTGTTACAGGGAACTTTTTACAATATGCCAGAGGGACCCACTGGAGTCTCTTTAATCTTGAACAATGCTTGTTTCTTGCAGAGGCAAATTATGCAAATCAGTACTTAGTGTTCCATAATCAATCAGGCCTTTGTTGAAAGTGTTGTGAGTGCCAGCAGAACAGAATTTCTATCGTCCTGGGAAGGGTGAGGGGGGTTGCAAGTCAAGCCACTGCTGTGATTAGCAAAGGACACTTGCCGACTGCTTTGAACTCTCCCTACAGTCAGAGTGCAGTCGTTCTTTGAGAAGAATCCCATCATTTTGTACCAGGGTTTTTGTTTTACAGTATATCGTGCTTTGGGTAATTCACAAAACACCCACGAAGGAATAGCTAGCAAGGCTGTTCTGTGGGTGACACATAAAAACAAAGCTGGGCCTGCTGCCTGTAATGGCAACTGGCAGCCATGCTCCCAGAGCTCCCTTTGTGTGGAATCTGCCTAGAGTGCAGTGTTTCAGAATATTCCTGGACTCAGCTTATCCGCGGTGCACATGTATGTTTAAAATCAATCTCATTTCAGCTTCATCCTGCACAGAATGGTGAACCTTTATTAATCGTTTGATTCCAGATCAAAATAAAGAATCAGAGAAATTTTTAAAGTCTTTGGGAAAAAATTGTGCTGTTTTTGAGAGAGGTCCTGTTATTACTGCTGCTCTAATGCTTGTGTTGCCATCTAGTGGATAATGGGAAGTATGTGGCTGCCTTAGTATGTTTGGAGTTTATTGGATCCTATTACTGATTCTTGAAGGGGATAGAAAATCAATTCAAAAAGTTTTTTAAACAAAGAAAATCCCACGTAGAGCATTAAATAATTATTGAGGAGCCACTTTGGGCTAGGCAGATGCTTCAGCAGCTTATGTCAGACAGACATGAAAACAATTCAGAAACTCACAAGATGGTGACATCTCTGCAAGGGATATATTTACAAGATGGATCCTTAACCTGGCCTGGAGATAGCAGGGAAGCCTTTAGGAGGTGTAACACCTGAGCAGAGCCTCACGCGTAGGACTGAGTCAGAAGACAGGATTGGGAAGCGGGGAGGACTTTGCATCTGGAGATGGCAGCAGAGCGTAGGGCACTGGTGGGCCTTGGGCATGAGGACGTGGACTTATCCTGGGTTAAAGGGGAAGGTATGTACAGTTTTAGTCAAGGAAGTATGTGGGAAGATTCACCCTTTTTGATTGTTTAATAACATGTTTTATCTGGTTATAAAAATTATACATAGTAATTGTAGAAAAATTTTCAAGTGCAAGAAGTATTAAGAAGAAAGCAGTCTCCAAATCTTACTACCTACAATCATTGATACCTTGATGAGCAGTCTTTTAGAGTCCCCTCTACATGTGTATACAGCTCTAGTATGCATCTCCTATGTTTTACGCAAATGGATCACACCATACATGCTTTGGGCAACCTCTGTTTTGTCCCAGTTTTTCCCCTCTAGGTAATATGTTTATGGGACTTTCATCCATGTTAGTAGTTCCTGGTATTGAGTCCATGTCAACTGTGTAGATCCACTTGTAGGACCAGCTCTCACAGGAGAACTGTTTGCCTATTGGGATGCTATGTTGTTTTGTTTGGTCTTTCCTAGTAAAACCTTTATGTGTATAAGAACAGGTAATGTAAGAGACTCTTTTTTTTCCCCCTGTCAAATGCATCTCATGTAGGGACCATACTACTGCTGTTTTATAATGAATTTGCTTTTATGGTAGATGGGTTCTATGGAGAATTTCAGTGTCTTGATGATCTAGGGAATTCGCCTCATTAAAATATAGCTAGTTAAAAAGTAAACTTGATTTATCTTTGGAGAAAGAATGGGATGAGTCAAATGAATGCCTGTAGTTTTAGAATGGAGTTTAAATAACTTGTTTTGTTAAGTATTAGCCTAATGAAGGAGCTGATCCTGGATTGTGGCTGTTAGTTCTGTGCTGGCCCATAGCTATAGACAGTGCCTTTCACCTGAACAAGTTAGATCTCACTATGTCCCTTCTACAGGTCCGGTAAATGCGACCTTCAGTGACTTAATTGTACTCAGATAGGACAGCAGGGTCATCTTTGTAGGCAGACTTGCAGAAGCTGAAGGCACACAGGCACTCGGTTTGAGACACACCAAACAAAAATTTATTTTTGAATTTATTTCAAGCCATTTATACAGAATGTGTTAGTTTACTATCTTCTCATCTGCAAAATGGGGTAATAGTGATATCTACCCTAAAGGATTGTTAGGAGAAACAAATGGGATGCAAGGATTTAGATTGGTGCCTGCCGTATAGTATGTAGCACTCAATAAAAATTGACTATTAACTTGTGCCACTACTATTTTTAAAAAATAGTTTTTACCCACTTCCCTTTTGTAGTGAAGCCCAGGGAGATTAAGCAATTTGCTCAAAATTTCAGCTGGCAAAGGTTAAAACTTTAGTGGAGCTTGTAAAATATATGCCTTTCTTCCCAGTTCAGCGGAACTACCTGAAAGAAAAATACAGGAGTCAGCAAGAAAAAGCCAAGTGGAGAACCTGGCTTTAGAGTTATGGCCCAATACGAGTGGAGCATGGACCAGAATATACCCTCTATGCTGGCTGGCCGATCTGAAAAGAGGAGACGACAGGGCAGCATGTTCTCCCTTCTCTAAATCTTAACACAGGTCTCTCCTCTTCTCTCTAAGAAGACTGAGTAAAGGTTGGGAGATAGGCCAGGAAGATTGGTCCAGCTGAAGTCCCTCCACATGATGCATAGCAGTGGGGAATACGGAATCCCTTCACAGTAAGTGGCAAGCAGGGAGTAGAACCCAGGCACCTTGGCCAACTCCCTGGATTTCATGCCCATCTTTCTTTTGTCCACCCTGATTCATCCAAGCCCCCCACAGAGTCTTTCGCCCAGAATTTCTCGTCTGCCCTCTACCCTATTCTAAGCTAAAAACTGGGTATAGATTAATTCAAATGGGAGAATGAACAATCCTGGGCGTTGCTTTCATGACTTGTTTAAACCATGTTTTCAGGTGGCTTGATGATTGATACTCAGAACGCACTGGTCTTTCTGACCATTCTTTTTCCTTGCTTGTATTTGTGGACCTTCTTCTCAATATCCCTATGGGCTTGCCAATCCAAAGCCCTGCATGTCGTAAAACACAAGGAACAGTAGTAGCCAACTTCAGAGGAGACAGATGTCCATCAGTGAAAACATTTTTTTTTTTTTGCCGATATTTCTGTATCCAAGTGTAGTTAATTTTTTAAAAAGTCAGCATATACAAATACTCTCACAAATACTTTCATGAAGCTCAGTTTATTTCTTTTTTTATTTATTTATTTATTTATTTTTTATTTTTTCTTTGAGACAGAGTCTCGTTCTGTCGCCCGGGCTGGAGTGCAGTGGCCGCATCTCAGCTCACTGCAAGCTCCGCCTCCCGGGTTTATGCCATTCTCCTGCCTCAGCCTCCCGAGTAGCTGGGACTACAGGCCCCCGCCACCTCGCCCGACTAGTTTTTTGTATTTTTTAGTAGAGACGGGGTTTCACCGTGTTAGCCAGGATGGTCTCGATCTCCTGACCTTGTGATCCGCCCGTCTCGGCCTCCCAAAGTGCTGGGATTACAGGCTTGAGCCACCGCGCCCAGCCAGCTCAGTTTATTTCTATGAAGAAAAATTCAGACCTAACTAAGCTAAACAGAACATGAACACTGTGAGTCATACAGATCTGTGATCAATGCCAATTCTTCCATTTATTAGCCTCGTGACCTTGCATAGGTTTGTTTCCATGTTTACTAGCTGGGGCAGGAGGAGGTAATCTAATTCATACGATCATTATAGAGGGGTGGAAACCACAGAGCACACATCAAGCAGTTTATGCACTACCTGGCACACACGTGGAGGGTGCTCTGTAAGTAGTGATCACGATTGGGTAAAGTCAAGCGTGTACTGCATGTTGAATAGAGACGCAGTACAAAAAGAAAAGAACAGGTTGATGTTGATATTGCCCACATGGAGGCTTTTTCTCAGTTCCCAGGTGCTTCCTTGCGAATATAGTACTGGAAAACTATAGTTGTGACTTGCCAGGATTCTGTGTGAATTTGGCAGTTAATAACTCAAGACTGGTACTTAGACTGGCTGGATTGGATCCAGGCTTCAACCCACATGTCGCTGAGGAAATTCCTTATCTTCCCTCTGACTCGGTTTTCTCGTCCATAGGGCAGCCATGATGCTGTCACTGCCCCCTGGGCATTGCTGGGAGAAGTGGGTGAGTAGCACACGCAGAGCTCTTTTGGATCCGCGTGCCTGGGCGTGAGTTCTCAGTGAAAGTGTTGTTGTTGTTGTTGGTTTTGGGTGGCATTGATCCTGTTAAATGGAATTTAAGCAAAGATTGCAAGTACTTAGAAATAAAGTAGCCAGAGATTATTGGGATTTAGTTGTTAAGTAAGAGTTGTTCCTAGTTTAGTAGCAGAAAATCTCTACCTCAAAATGACTAAAAATGTTAAAAAGAAGAAAGTACTACAAGAGTTTGTTTTTTTTTTGTTTTGTTTTGTTTTGAGACCGAGTCTTGCTCTGTCACCAGGCTGGAGTGTAGTGGCGTGATCTCGGCTCACTACAACCTCTACCTCCAGGGTTCAAGCGATTCTCCTGCCTCAGCCTCCCAAGTAACTGGGATTACAGGCATGTGCGTCACCATGCCTGGCTAGTTTTTTTGTTTTGTTTTGTTTTGTTTTGTATTTTTAATAGAGACAAGGTTTCACCATGTTGGCCAGTCTGGTCTTGAACTCCTGACCTCAAGTGACCCGCCCACCTCAGCCTCCCAAAGTGCTGGGATTACAGGCTTGAGCCACTGCCCAAGCCCCGAGATTTTTTAAAGTAACATGTTATTATGGAAGATTTCAAATATATACTAAAGTAGAATAGCACAAGGAACCCCCCATGTAAGCATGTACTCACCTTCAGCCATGAGCAACTGAGGACTCATCCTGTTGCATCTGTTACCTCCCCCTGTCTTATTGTGAAGCAAATCCTGGGCATTGTATAATTTTACTTGTAAGTTGTTCAGTGTATATCTCTAAAAGATAAGGATTCTAAAAACAGAAAGATAAATGAAAACATAATCCTAATACATTATTACACCTAAATGAAATTTATTATTTCTTAATATTAAGTAGGAGATTAAGTAGGGTTCTGGTTCCAGCTCGGTCAGTCTTGAGCTTTGGTTTCTTTCCACTAAGAATATCTGTTTCCACAGGTAATCAGAGTTAAGTGAAATAGCTCATTTACATTAGTATAGAGGAGACATTAAATAAATATTACATTCCTTTCCTTTTTCTTTTACCTACAGTTCAATTCTTGTTTTAAACTACACTTTATGTTAGAAATACAGAATTCTCTATTCTTTGTCCATACCCTTCCTCTCTGGTAGAGACATATTTAATATGGTGGTGTAATCAAACCATAGCTCACTGATGAAAACTCTTTTCCATGGTAGACCATCAGTCTAATGGAAGACTGTTCACTTGTGAGGACACATGATCTTGTGAAGCTGTTAGGTTGCCCAGTCTTAGTAGATTTCACATGGTGATGCTGCACCTTCTGAATACACCTCACTGACTTTTCTAGGAGAACTGTTTATTTGCACAGACCTCTAGCTTGTCTCTCTTCATTTTTAAAATTCACTCAGTTATCTAGGTGCAGTCTATGTGATACATTTGATACCTTTTTGATACACCTAGTACATCAGGATGTATCAGATCTTGAAGCCCTTTCTGTTGGATCGCCTTTTTTTTCTCCTCTTCCCTTTCCCCCCACCTTTACCCCTTTCCAACATTTAGGCACTAGTGGGTATACAAAAATGAACAAGACAGAGATGCCAACCTCAAGGAACTTACTTGAAGTCTAGTGGGTATCACAGATAAATACTTCTAATGTAATGTGGAAAGTGCAAACAGTTATCTACAAAATATAGAGGGAGATATTAGCGAAGGCTGCGTAGAGGAGGTGTCATTTAAGCAGAGCCTGGAAGATGGAATGCGGTTGGGATAAAGGAAGGCTTTCCAGGCAGAGGAAGAGCAGTTACAAAGACACAGAGCAGTGAAAATGGTGTGTTCCTCCTGCCGTCCAGGCCTGTGAGGTGCCTCAAAACATGGGTTCAGCATCCAAAGCACTCCCAGTTTTTAGCCCTTGCATCTTGTTACCTACTTGGTCCCACAGAGACTTCACCAATGATCCCTTTTTTCCCTGTGCCCTTTCCCCACATCATTCAGTGAGATCAAAACTGTTAGAAATTGACAGTAGTTTTAGATCCTTAAAATACACTTTTATTTTACTCTGATTTCCGTATCAAACTTTACACCAGAATGGCCTTTCTCTTTTTAGAAGAGGTATTCTCTTTATGTATATACTTATTCCTGCTTTATCATATTAAGTGACTCTTCCAAAATTAGCACTACATATGGAAACATTTAAAGTCCAAAACATAGGCCGGATATGGTGGCTCATGCCTGTAATCCCAGCGCTTTGGAAGGCCAAGGGGGGAGAATCACTTGAGCCCAGGAATTTGAGACCAGCCTAGGCAACATAGCAAGACCCCATACCTGCAAAAAAGAAAAAAGAAAAATCCAAAGCGCACAACTACTTAACCTCTCTAAAAATGTGAAAATGTAACGAGCACATCAGAATTGTATGCGCTAAAATATGCTCTCTTTGCCAGTTTATTCTGAAAAATAGGACTAAGCCTAACAGTAAATAGATTAAGCTTGGCCAAGAGTCGTTATAAAGTTAATGGTAGTCATGTGATTAAACAGTCAAATCATTCTCTACAGAGGTAATTGTGTTATGCTATTTGGGGACTTAGGTATGCCTATGTAAATAAATCAAACATCTGTTGAACTTTTTTCTTTGTTGTTGATTTGTCATGTTTTTTTTTAAAGAAATTAATTGAAAATTCAGAGCTCTCGAATTTCTAAAGAAATCTTAATGTTCCTTTATTGTTTCATTCTTAGCATTTAAAATATCATACATTGTGTTCCTGTTAAGTATTGAGTTATTATGCTGATGTTATTTAGTCAGTAATTACTTAACGCACCTCTTATCAAGAACTCCGTTTAATCCTGAACCAGCTGCACTCTGTTTTAATAACCTCATTTCGTAGAAGTTTCCCATTACAGAGCATATGAAGTTGGGATCACATTTGTTAGACTAACTGCAACCTCTTGTATAATAAGTGTGTGCTTGTGGGCTCCTGTGGGACTTGCTTGCTCCTGGCACTCATCCCCAGGCACCATCCCTCCCTTGTAGAATAGAACTAACTAAAAGTAGGGGTGGCAGCTGGATCTAACCTGTATAGTAGATTCCTCTGGACTTTTCAAAACTTTGTATGGAAAACTTTATGACTTCTAAAAAAAAAAGAAAAGAAAATCTGTTGTGGATAGTAAGGCTCTTAGTTTCTCATTGCTGCTGGTGTATTAGTTTCTCATTGCTGCTGTAACAAATTACCTCAAACTTGTGGCTTACAACAACGTAGATTTATTGTCTTATAGTTCTATAAGTCAGGTGTCCAAAATGGGACTCCCTGAGCTAAAATCAAGGTGTTGGCGGGACTGTGTTCTTTTCTGGAGGCTCTAAGGAAGGCCCATTGCCCGGCCCTTTCCAGCTTCTAGAGGCTGCCCACATTCCTTGGCTTCCTTTCCCTATCTGCAAAACCAGCAACATTGGAATGAGTCTTTCTCACACGGCCTTACTCTCATTCTCCCTCTGCCTCCCACTTCCACATCTACCGAGCCTTGTGATTGCATTGGGCCTACCCAGATAATCCAGGATAATCTCTCTACTTTAAGGTCAGCTGATCAGCAGCCTTAACTCATCTGCTGCATTAATTCCCTGTTGTCATGTAACACCATGTAGTCACAGATTCCAGCGATTAGGAGTTGGACATCTTACAGGGGGATGGGACTGGGGAAGCTGGAAAACCATTATTCTGCCTACCGTAGGAGGTATAATCCTTCTGGGATTATTCAGTACCGACTATTTATTCAATATTTAGTAAAAGTTTTTGAGGGCCGGGCGCGGTGGCTCAAGCCTGTAATCCCAGAACTTTGGGAGGCCGAGACGGGCGGATCACGAGGTCAGGAGATCGAGACCATCCTGGCTAACATGGTGAAACCCCGTCTCTACTAAAAATACAAAAAACTAGCCGGGCAAGGTGGCCGGGTGCCTGTAGTCCCAGCTACTCGGGAGGCTGAGGCAGGAGAATGGCATAAACCCGGGAGGCGGAGCTTGCAGTGAGCTGAGATCCGGCCACCGCACTCCAGCCCGGGCGACAGAGCAACACTCCGTCTCAAAAAAAAAAAAAAAAAGTTTTTGAGGGTCTGCTTTGTGCCAGGAACTGTGCCTGACAAGCTCTGGGGAAAGAGAGAGGACTCTGTGCCGTTTCCGAGCTTGCAGTCTGGTGAAGGGAAATCCGTCTGTGAACTAGTCATTGTTATCATGAAGGAGCAGGTGCTGAAATAGATGCACCTGTAGCATTTTATGCGGGCATGAGATCTGACTGCAGCTGGGAGTGTAGGGTGAGTATGAGGAGGAAAAGAGAATCTTGAACGAGGAGGAAGAATTTGCCTGGGAGAGAATGATGGGTTGGGCATTCCAGGGAAAGGGAGAACCGTATGAATATGCAAGTGAGGGGAAGGCCTGGGACTTGGAGGCCGAAGTAGTGCGGAATGGAGGCTGGAGTGGTGCAGGGTGTGCGGCAGGGACTTTCAGGGCTGAGTTGTGAAGGGCCTTGAGTGCTGCATTTGGGAGTTTGGACTTTTTCCCATTGTTTAGACACTGAGATGACTCATTGGCTGCCCTTTGGCAAATCAGTCTGCAGAGCTGCTTCCTTTAACTGCAGTGTATTTTGAAACCAGAATTCACCACTGTCGAATATATTCTACCCACCCATTTCCCTTGCTTTGCTCATTTATACTGTTCACCTGGCCCCTAGAAGCAGTTGAGTTTTTGACCCCTGGTAGGCAGGGGAGGAGGTAATGAGATGGAAACCATTGAAGGTTTTAAAACAGAAGAGTAGCTTGGTAAAATCTTGTATGTGATGCAATTAACCCCTTGCTTGCATATCTCTTAATTTTTTTTCCCAACAGACTTAAAAGTCAGATTTCTGACCGGGCGCGGTGGCTCACGCCTGTAATCCCAGCACTTTGGGAGGCCGAGGCAGGCGGATCGCGAGGTCAGGAGATCGGGACCGTCCTGGCTAACATGGTGAAACCCCGTCTCTATTAAAAATACAAAAAAATTAGCCGGGCGTGGTGGCGGGTGCCTGTAGTCCCAGCTACTCCGGAGGCTGAGGCAGGAGAATGGCGTGAACCCAGGAGATAGAGCTTGCAGTGAGCCGAGATCGCACCACTGCACTCTAGCCCTGGGTGACAGAGTAAGACTCTGTCTCGAAAAAAGGAAAAAAAAAAAAAAGATTTCCTGATGCAGCCTGAGTGGAAAGCAGGAACAGGGATTGTAAGGCAGGCAGCGGTGGTGCACTGGGAAACGCTGAATTTGGACTTAGTCCTGAGCTTTTGAAACCAAGCTCACATACTAAACGTGTAACCTTGGACTAGTCACTTAGCTTTTCCCAAACTGGTTAATGAGAACAGTAGGTATCATAATGCAGCAGGGTTATTGGGAAGAGAAATCGCCCATGTACATGAAAGTGTTGAGCAGTGTCAGGGATGGTGGACAGTCTCTTAGTCCTGATTTGCTGTCTGTGAAATAAATGAATATTGTGACCATACTTAATTATTTTTCTTTGATTTGTTTGCTTACAATGCCTTAGGGTATTTTTCTGAATCACATTTATAATAAGAGTCTAGACTATGTGGGAAATTTAGCTGAACCCAAACTGACATATCTCCAGACAAACCATGGATGTTTCTTTTGTGATCAATGCTATTTTGTATTTAGGCATATATTCATTCCACAGTGTTTATTGATCACCTCTGTGCTTCTTCTTGTGCTTACAACTGTAGGGGAAGCTGAGCAGCTCCTCCTTGCATAGTTCTGCAACTGACAAAGAAGTGTGTATTTACAAGTTAGGTCAGAGTACATGGTCATGAATAATTGAGTGCCAAGAGGGTGGTGTGCAGAAGTCCTTTTAAGATCAGAGCAAAGTGAAAATTAGCCTGGGTTGGCCTTGACAGAAAAATTTCCATGGAAGAGACGAACGTTCAGCAGACCTTGCAAGGCTGGGGCCATGTGTGTTTAAAACGAGTGCAAAGTGTGTGAGTCGGAAGCTGAAGTAAGATGTTGTCAGAGGACCAGCAGGCCACTGGCTAGTAATCATTCTCCCTCTGGAAACATGTTTGTCCCCATTGACTGTGGTCTGAGCTTTCTTCCCACCACTTTTTATTTATTTGTGAATTACTAGTTCCATGCACAGTACCTGACAGGTGCTTTAGAATAGGTTTTTTATTATACTAGAAACAGCCATCACAAACACAATGCTTTGTTCCTGTACCTTTGAGTTCTTTTTCTTCATCCATGGAAATAGCCCAGAGGAAAGACAGATATTTGCTATGTGGGGATAAATTGTTACCCCTGAATCTTTGCTTTAACTCTGCTGCTCTGCATGAACCCTATTTACAAACCCAACAGCTTCAGCTTTAGAACTGTCCCTTAGAACACTTGGAAGAAGGAATACTTGCTGTACAATTTTAGCTATAAGAAAAGAAAAGGAATTAACCTTTATTGAATGCATGCTATGTAATTACTGGACATACATTATCTCATTTCATCTTTAAGTTACTTAGAAATCACCTACTTGTAGTGTCATAGGTCCTAACAATTAGAGGTAGAAGGAACCATCAATGAGAGACTGAGGCCCAGGAATGGTAACTAATTTGTGACTATAGGAGAGTCTAAAACCGACGGTGCTCAGTTTGTAGCTTCAGAATCTTTCTGCAATTTGCATTTTATTCTCTATTGATATAAAATTCATTACATGAGTGTAACATATCTATATAAACTGTTGGCTTTCTTTTTTAATTTTAGATTTCTCACATTGGCAAACTGAGAGATTTTCTTCTGGAACACAGGAAAGATTATATTAATGCTTATAGGTAAGTACACATTTTTTTACTAGGACTTTGGTGACTGTGTTCTTTTCTATGCCTATATTTCTGTTGTGCTTTTTGCCCTCACCTTTTTGTTAATAACTCAGAGCTGTAATGAAGAAGACCAGTTTGGCAGTGGAAAAATCTCCTCAAAGCAAAAGGCTCTGCTGTACTGCGTGTCCTCAAAGTCATGAAATCACAATAGTAATATCTTCCAGTCTATTTGTATCTCTATATATACCATTATCTCCTGTCAAATGAAACTCACTCCATGAATACTTATAGAGCTGTATTTGAAGTTGGGGACACATATATTTGTATGCCCTGAACCTGTGGAAGAACAAAGTTTTCAAGCCTCTGCTAAGCCATTTTTGCCCATCTCTTGCTGTCCCAGTCTGTGACACCAGTTTTGCTGTTTTGGTGACGTTCTCATGAGCACATTTCAGCCCTTACCCTCATGTCGCTGGGTCATGACTCCCTCACCGATTCCCAGTCCTCAGTCCTGATGGCCATTTTCTTCTTTTGTCCTTCTCCCGGGCTTTTGACACCTGCTAGAGGCAGCTACACACTCACTTTGGCATAACCTTCATTTCTTAGGGCACTTTTGATGAATCCTTCTGTTCATCCCCTAATGTTACTCATGGTGACATTCCTTCTGGTGGCTAGGTCCAGTTTCTACTCAGTAGCCAGAGTCTTTTTTAAACTTTAATTGGATTATGTCACCACCTGAGTAAACCCACCATGAATACCACGTTGCAATTAGGATTAATACCAGCCTCTACACTGCGGTCTCCCTGCTCCTGACCTAGCCCCTGGCCTCATTTCAAACACCGCCTTCCCACCATGGTGCTCCAGCCGTGCCAGCCTTCCTTGAAGGTGCCATGCCCTTTCCTGGTGCAGGGCCCAGGCGTGTGCTGTTACTTCTCTTCCCATGGTGGTTCCTTTTCAAACTTAAAGGCTCAACTTAATACTCCCTCTTCCGAGAGGCCTTCTCTCACTACCCTTTATAAAATAGGTCTCTTATGTTAGTTTCTCCACCCTGTATATTTTCTTCAGTAACTAAACACAATTTGTAATTATTCAATAATTATAGTTTATTATCTGTTTTTGTCACCAGGCTGTACATGTCATGAGGTCAAGGACCTTGTCAGGTTTCCATCATGTTTCCGTAGTTCCTCACCCATATTTGGCACTCAGTAAAAACTTGCTGAATGAATGATTTCCTCCTAGTCCTAAAGTCCATGACTAGCACAGCAGTTCTCAAGTGTGGTGATTTTGCACCCCAGGGGACATTTGCAATGTCTGAAGACATTTTTGTTTGTCCTAAGAGGAGTGCTGCAAGCATTTAGTGGGTAGAGACCAGGAATGTGCAAAACTCTGGACAACTCTCCACAACAGGGACTTACCCAGCCCCAAACTGAGGAGGTGCTGGCATTGAGATCCCCTGCTCCAGCTTGACCCCTTACTCCAGATTAAACTTCCTCGTTCGTCACAGGTTTATTGAATTCTAGATGCTTGGGGCACATCGGGGAATAAAATACAAGTGTTCCTGCCCTCATGGCACTTGCATTCTCATGGGCTGGCAAAGACAAGCACTACGTATATAGTACATTAGGTCATAGGTCCTACAGAAAGAAAAGGAAAAGTGGAACCAAGGTAACAGGGATCGGGAGTGCTGGGAAAGCTCGTGATTCTTACACAGAGTAGTCAGGACAGGCCCCATTGAGGTGGCATCAAAGCCTACTCCTCTGTGAAGTTTGGAACCTCTGATAGAATCTCTCAGTTCCCTCCTCACCTCATCTCATCGCCTTCTTTCCACCTGTCATAGAGAAACCCCTCTCTTTGTTTTTAAGGATACTGTCCTACATGTGTATAAACTAAGGGGAAGAAAAGAGCCAGATGACCAAAAATAGCTGGGAATCATGAGTGCAGCGGTGCCTGAGAAGCAGTGCGAGCACATCCTTTATCTCATCACTCACACCGCCTCTCAGGTACTGCTGTATTCATGATTCCTGGCCAGTTTTCATCATCTGGCTCTTTTCTTCCCTTCAGTTTATATATGAAGCAGTGCGAGTGCATCCTTTGTCTCATCACTCACACCGCTTCTCAGGTACTGCTGTATTCATGATTCCCAGCTATTTTTGGTCGTCTGGTTCTTCCTTTTAGCTTATATGTTTGACCTTGCTTGCTCCTTAAGCCACAGGCACTGTCACTTCATTTCACGTCAGTGCCAAACACAGGGAGAAAGTCTAACCAGGGATCAGCCAACTTTCTGTAAGAGCCAGATAGTATAGTTTAGGCTCTGTGGGCCACGTATGGTTTCTGTCGCATATTTTTTTGTTTTGTTTTTTTGCAACCTTTAAAAACCTTTAACCATTCTTAGTTCTCAGACCACAGGGAGCCATGCCTGCAGGGTAGACTTGGGCTAGAGACTGCAGTTGACATGACCTCTGCTTCCTCACCTTTTACTCCGCACCAACCATATGGCTTGATTACCATCATTTTTCTGAAATTTTTCTCCTAATGCTCATCTGTGACTTCCTAATCACCAAATCCAGTGGCTTTTCCTCCAGGGGAATATAAATAGACTTGTATGGTACACACTCTGGTGTGTCTACCTTCTTTTACTCCACTTGTTTTTGAGGTTCTTGCATGTTGTGTATACCAGTAGTTTGTTCCTTTTTTGTCGCTTTATTATTTGTAATATTCCATTGTGTGAAGTTACCACAGTTTGCTTATCCATTTATCTAATAGAGAATACTGGACTGTTTCCCCTTTGAGACTATTAGGAATAAAGCCTTTGTGAGTAGCATCTTCCACAAGTCTCTTTGTGGACATACTGATTTATTTCCTTTGAATAAATACCTAAGGGTGAAATTAGTGGGTCATACAAATTGTAGGTGCATGCTTAGCATTAAAATAAACTACCAAGCAATCTCCCAAAGTGGTTTTTCATTCCTTGTAGCAATGCATGAGAGTTATAATTGCTGCCTATCCTTGCCAGCATTTGGTGTAAATAGGCTTTTCGATTTTAACCGTGATAATGTAACCGAACGCAAGGCTCGGCTACTCACTGCTTGCAGAGCCAATAACAAGGACAAAAGGAAGGTGACTTTATTTCCAGAGCAAGCAGTGGGAAGGCAGGAGCGGTGCTGAGTACTAGGTCTGTGTGTGTCTTTCTGGTACCTGTCATCTCAGGCTGGCGACATGTCAGCAATGGCCAGGTTGTAGACTACCCGCCTTGAGGTAATCTCTGGAATTTTGCAGTTAGATCTCCATGCTCAGTCTTTCCCAATTTAGCCCCTGGAACTTCCAGGTAAGCATATAATTAGATACATACAGTTTGGTAAATATGCATGTGTGGTGTTTCAGAGAAAGTATGTTTCAAGGCTGTATTCTAAGACTAAGGAGGAAAAAAAGGGTTTCTGCAGTAAGCCTTAGGATTACATCTTGAGACTAGGGAGAAAAGAGAAAAAGGAATAAAAAGTTTTAAAGTGTGCTTTCAGGCTATCCTGTCCAATTCTGGTGATAAATGTGAAATGGCAAGTCACTGTACTTGAAGCATGTCCTTCTCTAATGAGAATGGTGTTAAGTGCCTTGATGGTTTTTTCTCAGCTCTTCTACTTTGCCACAGTCTTTGATCCTGTTGACCATCATCAGTTTCTTGAAATTTCCTATTTCCTTGACTTCCACTGCAGTATTTTTTGGCTTCTCTCACCACTCATGTTTGCTTCTTTGTCCTTCATCTATCCCATAAGAACTCCACGGCTCTATTTTAGGCCGTTTTCTTTTATTTGTCTCTACTTTGCTTAGGAAAAAAAGTTCTACCTACCTAGCTGCCCTCCCACCCATGCCCCACCCATGCCCACCTTATGTTTCCATCCTGAATGTTTATTCTGTATTAGGTACTCTGATAAGCACCAGTTAGTCATATTTTATCTCATTTGGTCCTCACATCAACCCTATGAGGGAGGTACTGCTGTTAAGCCTGTGTGGCAGGCAGGCAATGAAAGCGTAGTGATGACATAACCTGAAGATCACAGCCGGTGAGCCTCTGAGCCAGGGCAGGCCATGGAATCCTTGCCCTTCCCCACCACAAATTCTTACTACCTACTGTGGCTTCCTCTCTCACCAGTATGCCAGTAATGAAACCACCTTTACAAAGGTTGTAACAGTGAGAAAATTATGACAGCAAACGAGATCTAACCTAATCAACTCTGTCTTGCCTGTAACCTCCCAGATGCCCTTGATCATTACCAGTCGTAGGCCAAACTGACTTTGGGAGGAAGTTAATTTATAGTTTCAACTGTGAAACAAACACGATAATAGCCCCTCCTGGAAACAAACCCCCTTCTTGCTTGGGGACAAGGCCACCTTTGTAAAACCAACAAATTACCCACGAGATTAGAAATTATGGCTCAGGAGTCATGTAGCCAGAGGCCGGAAGACCACGAACCTCCCCAGTTGCTCCTATAGATAGCATTACTGCTATGAAACCTAAGATTGATGTTTGAGATATTTTCAGACCCCACATTTTGATGGATCAGCTGGCTCCATGCAGACCAGGACACTGACTCATCTGGTCTTATGGCCCCCACCCAGAAACTGACTCTGTGCAAGAGGACAGCTTCAACTCCCTAGGATTTCATCCTTAATCCAACCAATCAGCATTCCCCATTCCCTAGCCCCCGCCCACCAAACTATCGTTAAAAACCCAGCCTCCGAATCTTCAGGGAGGCTGATTTGAGTAATCATAAAACCCCAGTCTCCCTTTTAGACAGCCCTATGTATATTTAACTCTTTCTCTATTGTAGTTCCCCTGTCTTGATAAATCGGTTCTACCTGGGCAGTGGGCAAAATGAACCTGTCAGGCGATTACAGTTGTTCCAAAATGCATGTCATTAGCACAGGCTTCTCCCAGTCCCCATTGCCACTGTCCTGCTCGCCCAGCACCTGTGAGCAGCACCGTTCCCATGCATGCTGCCCACTCCTCCCATCCGCTCTAGAGTGCTTCAGTACAGCCTCTGTCACTTGCCTGATCTTTGTTCTCAACTCCCTGCTCTTTGGCCCTTCCTCTCCTGGTCTGTCTGGAAGGCACAGGTGTAGTCCTTATCATCGTAGATGGAATCACATGCTGCCCTCTTCAAATCCCTTTTCTGCCTGCAGGATGTGGCCCATCCATACTTCTTAAAGCCATCTCTCCCGCCTCTGAATACTGACAGCTCTTTTTCTGTGCTTTTCTTATGGTACTTCTCACGTGTGCCTGGTAGAAGAGTTATTTGTTCATAATCACCTCTACCGCATTTCTTGAGGTGAAAAACTGTCCTACCCATCTCTGCATGTTTATAGTGCCATGATTTGATCAATTTGATTAATTCATCAGTTTATTCATTCTGCAGTTATTTATTGAGTGCCTACCACGTGCCACAGACTATGCCAGGCATGGAGTATAAAATAGTGAACAAACACAAACATGTTTGTCCCTACCTTCATGGAGCTGCTAAAGTATTCATGCCAACAGGTAACATTGCAGATATGACAGGTACTGCAAAAACAGAGTACAGGTAGCTTTTTATTTTTCCAGCTTTTAAGTTCTGGGGTACATGTGTAGGATGTACACATTTGTTACATAGGTAAATGTGTGCCATGGTGGTTTGCTGCACAGATCATCCCATCACCTAGGTATTAAAGCCAGCATCCATTAGCTGTTCTTCCTGATGCTCTCCCTTCTCCCACCCCCCACCCTCCAAGAGGCCCCAGTTTGTATTGTTCCCCACCGCCTCGTGTCCATGCATTCTCATAATTCAGCTCCCATTTATAAGTGGGAACATGTGGTATTTGGTTTTCTGTTCTTAGGTTAGTTTGCTGAGGATAATGGATTCCAGCTCCATCCATGTCCCTGCAAAGGACATGATCTCATTCCTTTTTATGGCTGCATAGTATTCTATGGTGTATATGTTCCACACTTTCTTAACCAGCCTGTCATTCACTGATGGGCATTTAGGTGATTACATGTCTTTGCTATTGTGAATAATGCAGTGATGAACGTATAAGTACTTGTCCGTGTATCTTTATAATACAATGATTCATATTCCTTTGGGTAGATACCCAGTAATGGGATTGCTGGGTCAAATGGTATTTCTGCCTCTAGGTCTTTGAGGAATTGCCCCACTGTCTTCCACAGTGGTTGAGCTAATTTATGCTCCCACCAACAGAACAAAGATACAACATACCAGAATCTCCGGAATGCAGCTAACGCAGTGTTAAAAGGGAAATTTATAGCACTAAATGCCCACATCAAAAGCTAAAAAGATCTCAAGTTAACAACCTAACATCAAAACTAAAAGAACTAGAGAGCCAAGAGCAAACAAAGCCCAAAGCTAGCAGAAGACAAGAAATAACCAAGATCAGAGCTGAACTGAAGGAGATAGAGACGCAAAAAAAAAAAAAAAAAAAAAAAAAAACCTTCAAAATCAATTAATCCAGGAGCCACTTTTTTGGAAAAATCCAAGTTTTTGGAAAAAATTAATGAGATAGACTGTTATCTAGACTGATAAAGAAGAAAACAGAGAAGATTCAAATAAACACAGTCAGAAATGTTAAGAGGGGTGTCACCACTGACCCCACAGGAATACAACTACATGGAAGTCGAACAACCTGTTCCTGAATGACTCTTGGGTAAATAATGAAATTAAGGCAGAAATCAAGAAGTTCTTTGAAACTAATGTGAACAAGTAGCTTTTGAGGAATTTAGCCTTGTCAGAGAAAGTGTCCTTGAAGAAGTGACATTTGAGAAGAGCTCTGAAGGAGTAGAGTTACCTAGGTAAAGCAAGAAGGAAGGAAGGGAATTCAAATGCAAAGGGGTTGGCACATGCGTACACCCTGTGGACAGCGTCTGCCCTATTGTGAAACATGCAGAGATGAAAAAGATAGTTTCTCACGCACTAAATATGTATCGAGCAGATGAAGGAATGATGCGAGTCATCAAAAATGCCATTTGGAAAGAAAAAGAGAAAAAAAATCTTCTAACCAACACTTCTAAAACAGTTTCTGGAATAGACTCCAGCTCTCCACAGGCAGTGGCAGTACAGGTGTCTTGTCTGTGTCTCTTCCCCAGCTCCATTTGCACTGGCTTTAGGATGGCATTTTACCGTAGGACTCATCTTCAAATGTATTATGTAAATTAATGAAAAAGTTGGATTTGACAGATAAGATAACATCATTAGGAGCATCTTTTTAGGATTTCAACTTTATGAAACAAGGAGTGGTTGTATTTCAGAAGCCTTCCTGTCACAAACATAGAGAATATAAAATAAATCCTGCTTTTTTTTAACTTTGTCAATATACGCAAAAATGGAAATACGTCCTATAAATTCTCCAACAGAGAAAAATAATTATACCCCAGTTGAATTTTAAATAATCCTTGATGCTTTGTCTGCTTACACTTAACATACATAGGCAATTTTATGCTTTTAAATGCATTTCATTTGCATTATTTTGGAATATACTAAATTATATAATTATTCTGACGCATAGTACCAAGAAAACCTTATTTTGAAGTTCTCAGTTAAAATAGTTGGTTAACACTAGATCGCAGTGTCATTTTTATTTCTAAAGGTGTGTATGTGTATCAAATACTAATTTGATAGCCTGTGAAAATGGAAGCTGCAGGGATTTTGTAAAACTACAAAACTTGTATAAAGCTCTCAATTTGTAGCTTCCTTCTTTAGTATCTGACAACTTAGGTTGATGAGGTAGTTGTAAATATCTTTTATAGAAATCCCTTTTTAACTTCCCTTTTCCTTGAAAAGACATCCAGCAAAGTAAATGCTTTGAGTGCTGGTTTGATTCACACCACTCCTTATGAACCATATGAATCTGTGAAACTCAGTGTCTTCCTCCAGTACCAGAGGTCAGCAAATACAGCCACAGGCCAAATCTACATTTTAAATGTACATTTAAATGTAGTTACATATTTTAATGTTGGGAAAAATAATAACGATATTTTATGACATGTGAACATTATATGAAATTCAAATTTCAGTGTCCATAATAAAGTTTTATTGGCACACAGCCACGTTCATTTGTTTACATATTGTCTAGGGCTGCTTTTATGCTACAACAGCAGAGTTGAGTAGCTGTGATGGGCTACAAGGCCCACAAAGTCTAACATGTTTACTCTCTGGCCCGTTTCAGAAAAAGTTTGCAAAGCCAATAGTGGGAGGGATAATCACTCAGGAAGCAGTGGAGGGGTTCAAAGCAGACAGTATGATTGAAATGCAATGTGAAAAGAACAACACAGTGGCATCCAGGTGTTCTTCTGGAACTTTGCAGTTGTTTTTAAGCTTTCAATGTAATAATGATGTTAAGGCAGTTATTATACTCAAAGAGCAAAAGGAGGCTCCTGCACACTGTTTTTCAGTGTTCCCAGACTACTAAAGCATGGACTCTTGTCTCAGTACAGTAAAGAGGGCCTAAGCCTTCCCATTTCCCAGCTACAAGGGCAGCAAATGCTGGGACTGAGGATCAGGTTCCCTGGGGGCCAGTGCCAGCTCTGCCACTTACAGGCAGATAACTTCAGGAGATTGAACTATTGTCCCCAAGGCATTCTTCGTCTTGTTAGGTCCATCACCTCATTCTAGAAACTCAGTCTTTTTTTTTAAAGGTGGTTTTGCAACGTTGCCCAGGTTAGCTTCAAAATCCTGAGCTCAAGTGATCCTCAGCCTCCTGAGTAGTTGGGACTGTAGGCATATGACATGGTGCTCAGCTAGAAACTCAGTCTTTTACTCATTTTCCCGAAGCCAGTTGTTCACTGCCAACTCATGCACACTGAATTCTACTCCACCCCCTGTTTTGGTCCCTGTGAAAGAGCATAGGCTTTGGGGTCAGTCACACCTACGTTCCAATCCCGATCCTGTCATGTATTTATCATGTGAATGACTATAATTCACCTTTGTGCTAGTTTTCTTTTTTATAAAATGTGGATAATGTTCTTGTGAGGATTAAATTAGATGGGTGTGCAAGTTCCTGACACATAGAAGTCTCTTGGTGAATGATAATTGAATTGGAACCCCATTTGACCTATGACGCAGTTGCTGGGGGTTGGAGGGTATTGGTTATTGAACAAGACAAAACCCACCTCTGTTTTCTGCCAGAGAGTTGGGAGGAGGTAAAAAGAAAGAAAGAAACGGAGGCAGGAGTCAGATCAACACAGTGGAGACCCTTTATCATTGGTAAAATCTAAGTCGGCAGACAAAGCTTAGGTTTGCAGGCGGGTGGCCTTGCTGATACTCTGCTCCTGAATTAGATACTCACTCAGCCATTAGTGCCACTGAGCAGTCGCAGCCCCTGGAGCACAGACAGCAGGGACAGGCCCCTTTGCAACATAGGAGAGAGAGGAACAGAGCAGAACCTCTGCTGTCTCTAAGTAGGCAAAAGAGAGGAGCGAAGGCTGTGGTGAGCAATGCACACCCCGTGCTTTCTGCCAGGGGGGCCAGAGGGAGGAGGCTCTGGGAGGAGGCAAGGTGTCATTCGGGGAAGTTGGTTCCCACAGAAACATGAGGATTAGGGAATAAGCAATCCCCCCGGTAGCCCAGGTTCTGTCCAGATGGAGAAAGGCCACCCTTATTATCTCTCATCAAGTTCTCCCTCCCAAAGGTAGACAGTTTAAAGCCTTTCTTTTTTACTCTTCTGCCCTCCCAATGCAATGTGCAGGCCTTGACCTGCTCCTAGGAACATTTTATGTGGAGTATGATCATGGAATTGAAAGAGTATGTGTAGAAATATTGCCTTCAGACTTATGAGGCTTTGTTAGTTTGACACAATTAGGAAGCTGTAATTTTTTCCAGAAGGTAGAACTCAGACTTTATTGACCCATTTAATTTTTTTAATAATGACATTTTACTAGAGCAGAACAGCATGTAACCTAGATAGCCTCTGGCTAGATCTCTGAGTGATATTAATTAAAAATAATGTCTCCACTTCTGGTAGATGGACCTTTTCCACAATATCCTGGCAACAAAACAATCTGGGAGAAAAAACTTTCTTGGTTTCTGTTGTTCTTACTAATAGAATAACCATACTGTCAATTTTCAATTTAGAAGGTTAATGTATATATATAATGTTTCCTAAAGGAACATTACCTTTTAATTGAATAATCAGTTTTATCAAATTAACCTTTAGACCTTTTCAATTTCACTGAGTTTCTATTAAATCAAAATATAGAGTAGGAGGATGTTAATCTAATGTTCTTGGAACTAGTCATTTCTAGGTCTCTTCTGTCCGCAGGGTACCTATTCACTAAGTTGGTACCTTTCTGATTCATTTGTCCCTGACCCCGTTAGCCTATATTTCCAATGAGAAGGTTCCTAGTCGGGATGAACCTGAGGCTTTGGCCCCTCTGCTTGTTAGTCTGGCTCCTCCCCAGAGGGAAGCCATTCATCTGGGATTGGGGGTGGGCTGGGGTTGGGGAGAGGGGATTGAGCTTGCTGGCTTGGTGCTTTTGTCTCACGGTTGGGTCTTCCCTTGGACGGAGTCCATTCTCTCATGGTTACCATCCCAAGCCTAAGTAACTAATAGAACAAGATCCTAAGGAACTAATTCCATGTCACTCTTCAAGTTCCCTTGAGAGAGGATCATCTATTCCCTAGGAGGCTGGAGGCTGTGGTGTTTCCTTTTTGACTCTCCCTCAGAAAATGTGGAAGTGGGGTGGGGGTCATGGGGTAGGGGTGACTCCAAGGGAGGAGGGGATGCTTATCAGGTGATTGGGAGTGAGGACTGTGTGCTCATCTCACCCCTCTCTTTTTTAGAAGGGCCTGTCCTCAGGATGGATGTATTCCCTGTTTGTTTGTGCCTTAAGTTTCCTAGAGAAGGCTTTGGGACAGGGATGCCTACCTGTCTTGAGGTGGGGGAAAAAATTGGTTCAGGAGGAACTTACTAGACAGCAGAATCGTAGCTGTGTATCAGGCACATTCTCCAACTCATTCATTTGTTCAGTTCATTCAAAAGTATTTGATTACTGATTTATTAATTGATCAGCCTACTAAAAATGCTAGGCATTGCTCTTGATGATGGGGATACAGCAGTGAACAAACAGAAGTCCTTGCCTTTGTGGAACTTACATTTTTAGGGGGGAGAGACAGGCAAGAAAAGAAATAATTACGCAAAATATATGGAATGTTAGAGTGGGATAAGTATCTTTGTGGGGAAGGAGGAAGGGAAGTGGGATAGAAAATGTCAGGGAGGGACAGTTTATAAAGAAGGATTAGGGAAGGTCTCATTCAGAGGGCAACATGGAGTAAACACCTAAAAGAAGTAAGGGATCCATTGATGCAGCTATCTGGGGAAAGAACATTCCAGAGGAGGCTACAACCAACACATGTAAAGGTCCTGAGGTGGGAGTGTGCCTGAAATGTTTCGGGAACACCCTCCACCCTCTGATTCGGTCATTGTGTGGTGTGAGACCCCTCAGTAGCTGCCCTGTTGCTCTCAAAGCAGAGCCTACATTCTTCATAGCCCAGCTTATGCTCCAGCCCTCACTCCACGCTCCCTCTCCCTCTCCCTCTCCCCATCTGGCTTACGTCAGTTGGGTCTATTCCAGAGGGTTTTCTACCACACACCTTTCATAGGTGTTAGTTCTACTATCTATCTATCTATCTAGATGGTTCTCTCACCTTTTCACCTGGCCTGTTCCTCCTCACCCTTCAAGTCTTAGCTTAAATGTCACTTGATGAGGGAGGCCTTTTCTTCTCTTCCCATCCCACTCAGACTATATTATGTTATCATTTGCTGCTACCCTTTCCTTTGCTGTGTTTTTTTAGCCATACCATGTCTGAATATGGGAGGATGACAGACACAGAACGAGACCAGATAGACCAGGATGCCCAGATATTCATGAGGACCTGTTCAGAAGCAATTCAACAACTACGAACAGAAGGTAAAGTGCTCTGAAAGATGCAAACGAGCAACCATGAATATAGCAGATAGTTAAACAAGATTCAGATGGTGTGGCCAGTTAAAATTCTCTCTTCTTATTTCGATTGAGGTTTTAAAACATAAATGTCTTTTGTTTCTTATCAGTGTTTTAACCAAAGCTGTTAAAAGTACTGAAAAGGCTGCATCTTTCAAGTTAAACTAATGGGAGCAGGGAGATGGAAAGGACCTCTCCAAACAGAACCAAAACTTTACCTAGGGGCCAGGGACAGTGAAGACAAATTGTGTGTGTGTGTGTGTGTGTGTGTGTGCGTGCGCGCGCGCGCGCACGTCCATATGCGTGCCTCTGTTCTGTGTGGTATTTAGTGGGATGGGGGTTGACAGCAGCCCGGGGTACTTAAGCTCTCTACTCGTAATATTCAAGTAAACTTTCCTATCAAACCTTCAAGGTTAGGAGGAAGGCTCTGGAGCTCTGGATCCAGGACTGCCTAGGTTGCACCCCAACTCCACCCGTCCGAGCCATATAGCCCTCTGCAAGTCACTTAATCTCCCTGGGCCTTGTTTTTTTTGTCAATGAAATGCAGACAATTAGGGGATGTATCCCTAGGGTTGTTATGAGAATTAAGTTAAATTCCTACAGCCTGCTTAGAACCACGTCTGGCACTAGGGTGCTTATTATCTCACTTTCATTGATGTTTAATTCTCACTGAGACAATGAGATGGCTTCCCAAGTCACGCCTCTTTCTTGATTCTTTTTCAATTTGCTTAGGCAGATACAGAGTACGTTAAATAGTAAGTAGAATTCAAAGCTGCCAGATGCTGTTGTGCTCACAACACAGACTTCTGTTTGGGAGGTTTTTGTTAGAATGCTGATGGACCACTTGGAGACTCTGATGGAAGCAATAGGCATTCTTGCCAGAAAAATGTACATACACAAAATTCTATATGCAATTTCACAGAGCTCCTGAGTCCCCCACATGAATCTTGGGTTAGTCATGCCCTCTACCCTTAAGGGCATACATATGCATTGAGAGACCTAAAAAATACACAGGAATATTAACAAAACCTACATTTACATATGAAACCATCTAACCTCAGGCTATTTATTGCCTCTGAATCTTAATTTCTTCATGTGTAAAATGAGAAAACTCGGAATTGCTATTTTAGTTACTAGCAGTACATATGTAAAGTGCTAGCAGAGCACCTGCACACAGTAGGCATTCAATCTCTCAGTCAGTGGTCACTGTCTTACCAAAACCAGTGGCACAGACTTTAGGTCTGGTAAGGCCTTTTAGCACATTTCTGTGTGGTGGATCCCAGGAGAAAGGCATCTGTGTGGCTAGGAGTCATAGAAGGTTTCCTGGAGACGGAAAGTTTGACTCATTGTCTAAGGGACCCTCAGAATGTGAGTGGCCTGGGGGAGAGGATGGGGCATTACAGGCTGAAAAGCAGCACAGGTTCAGGCAGGGAGGAGTGTGTGATTTTAATTATTTAAACATGTTGCCTGAAGGTCAGCTTGAGCATTGGATGCTATTAACACAGATAGGGTCAACATTCAAGAAGTGGCTGCATCAAATACTACCCTTAAGTGTTCTGATAAACCATAAATTATTTGACTATAGTTTTTCTGTAGGTTTAATCTTTCAGTCTTGTGAAGCCTAATAAATCTTACTCTTTTAAAAATGTAGTGTCTTGACACAAGACTTGTTTTATAGCTGCGTTTTAAAAAATACTCTCAATAAAGAAAGTGTTGTGAGGAAGCTGATGAATTGCTCTTTAGGATAACTGAATGCAAAGACCTGAACATTGTCCTTTTCTGTTACAGCTCACAAGGAGATACATTCCCAGCAAGTGAAGGAACACAGGACTGCTGTTTTGGATTTCATTGAAGATTACTTAAAAAGTATTTCATTTTCTTTTAAAGGTCAAATGTGGCATTTCACAATAGATGGGATGCAGAATTTAGCTTTGCTAGCTGAAGACTATAGTGTCTCATTATATTTAATGATGCCTTTGCCTGAGAAGCTGTTTTAAGCAGTCTTTCTTCTGGTATTTTCCCCTGCAACAGGAGTCTGTAAACTTTACTCAGAACAGAGAGCCATCCGAGTTAAAAGAGTGGTGGATAAGAAAAGATTGTAAGTATTGCTTTCATTGGTGTTTCTTAATAATAGTACTACTAATAATAGCACTTAAAGTTTGTAGAGCACTTACCCTATACAACTTACAATGTTTGAACTTCTTCACAAAATGTCATAGCTAACGCTATGGGGCACTCACTGTGTGTCAGGCACCATGCTAGTCACTTTATTAGCCCACAACAAACCCTCATGAGGCAGGTACTGATTCCTCCCTCATTTTACAAATGAGGAAATTGAGGCTCAGGAGGCTTGGCCACTCACCCAAGGTCTCACAATCCCACAGGCTGTATAGCTGGGGTTTGAGCCCAGGCAGGCTGTTGGTCCAAAATCTGTGCTCTTGCCCATTTTGTCTCTTAATAACCTGATGAGGCTGGCACATTTTGAGCCATTTTACCTCAATCTCTTTGACCCCCATACCCCTTCTTGTTGTCCCTGAAAGTGTATTCCTGAGAGAAGAGCTAGGGCACAGCAGGCAGGCCACTGTGAGGCTGTCCTCAGGTCACCTGTGACAGACTTGCTCAATGCCACGTGCTCTGAGTGCTCACCTTCCTCCAGCCCCACTACCTGTTCTGTGCAGGCACTATGAGGAGGCCCATCAGCAGGTAAGGACAGTGACTCTCCAGCGGGTAAACGACCCATCCAAGGCCACACAGCCAGGAAGCAGCAGGGCCAGACTACTGTATTTCCCGTGGTGCCTGCCTGTCTTCCCCTCTGGGCTCACGTGAGCATCTGGAATGCAAGAGCTGTGTCCTCATGGTTGTTCCCACTGCAGCTCGGCCAGTTTTGGAGATTGAATATATCAGTGAACAAATGTCCAAACCTGGACCATTTCTAGACTAATTTTGGAAATGTTTTAGGATGTTCCTACAGAAGATAGCATCACATGATGTTTGGAGACATATTTATTTATTTATTTATTTTTGAGTCAGGGTCTCACCCTATCTCCCAGGCTGGAGTGCAGTGGCATGACCTCCTGGGCTCAAACAATCCTCCCACCTTAGCCATCCAAGTAGCTGGGATTACAGGCATGTGCCACCATGTCTACCTATTTTTAAATTTTATTTTATAGAGGTGGGATGTCACTATGTTGCCCAGGCTGGTGTCAAACTCCGGGACTCAAGCAATCCTCCTGCCTTGGCTTCCCAAAGTGCTGGATTACAGGCATGAGCCACCATGCTCGGCCTACATGTTTTAAATTCTTACTGTGTCAGGGGTCCCTAGCACTACTCTCTGGTTCTAGGAGTCACTTGGAGGTCTCACAGGACTCAACATACAGTCCTGCTCCTGTCTATGATTTGTCACACTGAAAGGATACGAAGCAAAACAGCAAAGGAAAAGGCACGTGAGACAAAAGTCCAGGGGAAACCAGTCATGAGCTTCTAAGAGTCCTCTGCCAGTGGAGTCGCACAGCGTGTGACCTATGACAGCATGTGAACTGTTGTCTACCAGGGAAGCTCATTAGTGACTCACTGCCCAAGAATTCTGCTAGGGGTTGGTCACATAGACACCTCACGCCTGGCATGTACCAAAACTCTAGACTCCCAGGAGGAAAGCAGATGTACAGCACTGAACTGCATTAAAACTGCATTTTTTTTGCAAAACAGTTCAGGCACGGTGACCTGTTTTTATCAATTAGGATGGCATGAATTCTGCCAAAGTCCAACTTCTCAGACACCAGGCAAGGGTTAACCTTGCAAGCAGGCCTTTCTAAGGATAGCAGTCTCAGGCCTACTATGTGAACCCTTTTCTGCACATTTGTGAAACAGATATGAAATTGTTAATGCCAACAAATAGAAGCATTTATGGAAGATAGTAAGCAGATCAGTCAAGTTATCTGTCAGCAATAGCTACTATTATATAATGCACTGAGAGAGTAGATTGAGCGAAGCCATAGATTAAGTCTTTGCACTTAGGGAGCTTAAAGGCAGACTGGGTTGCTATTAAACATGAAAAATTAGCTTAATCAGGATATGTCGTAATTAGCAAAGTCGGTAGTAAGCTCAGAGGGGGAAATGGTATGATCAGGTGGCATAGTATGGTGCCTAGGAGCCAGACTCTGCAGCCAGACAGCCTGTGTTTGAATCCTGACTCTGCCACTTTCAAACTATGTGCCTTTGAGCAGATTGCTTAACTTTTCTGTGCTTTTGTTTCCTTACCTATAAAATGGGAAAACTAATAGTACCTAACTTGTAGTGTTGTTGTGAGAACAAAATGAAGATACAGATAAAACACTTACAGTGAGTTAATAAATGTTAATTTGTACTATTAATATTATCTACCATTAAGCATTTACCATGTGCCAGGCAGTATATTATTTTATTTCATTAATCCTCAAAAAGCCACCATATCAATAAATATTAGTATTTCATTTTCTGAATTAGGATATTGGGGCTCAGCAAGTTTGGGTTAGCTGTCCAGCATCACAGCTGAATCAAGATTTGAATCTCAGGGTAATTAGAGCAGATTTCTCAAGCAATGGGATTTGTGTTGGCTGTCAAAAGAAAAATATCTGGGTGTGAATTAGATAGAAAGCAGTCCAGACCTGGGGAAGAGTTTGAGCTGAAGGTCTGGGGCACAGCGAAACCAGTTAGCTCCAAGATATTATGGAGGAGGAGGTAGGCCTCTGATGATGTGTGATTTGTCATCAAGATGCTGTGGTGGTCACTGGGTCTCACACTCACCTGGGAGAGGATTGCAGATTTCTCCTTCACTATCCCAAGTGGACTTAACAGGTACCCAAGTAAAAAAAGAAGAGATTTTTGCTGCTACCTTAGTTCCTATTTCTCAGCAGAGGCCTTGACTAAAATACACATTAAAATCAGTCAGATGGGAATTGTTCTCATTTAGACAGCAAAGTATAGCCTTGTCTCCTGCCACATCATTAGCTGACCTGTGCCAATTACTTTGCGCGAAAGACCTTGAGGGAAATAATGATGTGACCCTTCACAGTGTAGTTCATTCAACGCCCTCCGTCTTGTCCTTTCCTCGCCTTTAGGCACAAGGCGTCTGACTAAAATGTACATGTGATTTTATCACTCCCTTGCTTCCACGTCTTACAAAGGCTAAACAGCATGGCATTCAAGGTCCGGGATGCCTGGACCACAGCCACAGTAACTCACCACAGTAGTCTTACAACTCCTGAGCTTGTCTGTGCTCCGTCCAGCGAAATGAGACCACTGATGAAATGGCAATGTCAGATTGCTATAAATGTTTCTAGATGCTTACTCTTCACTTTTGTACTTACCTTGTAGCAGACCAGTAACAGACAGTCCATGGTCTGGTTCTGTTCCATGGACTACACTTGGAGTAGCACTGGGTTAGAAAGTCACCTAGTATGTAGTATGTGCCCAGTAAATTGACTGAGTGACTAAGTAGTGGTGAAGGTGGCTTCACTGAGGTAGTGTGAAACATCTCCTGCTTTTGGGGTTCACGGTACCTGTGCCTGAGTGGATACGTTTGTCTGAAAGCTAGTTTTAAAATTATAGTACCATGGTATTATGTATCAAAGGATCTTCTTTCTACCCAGAGCCTTTGTTGGAGGCATAAAAGAAGTACAGGCATACCTTGGAGATGTCACAGGTGTGGTTCCAGACAGCAACAAAGTGAATATCACAATAAAACAAGTCACAAAAACATTTTGGTTTCCCAGTGCATATAAAAGCTTTGTTTATACTATAAAGTGTGCAATAGCATTATGTCTAAAAAAGTCATGTGCATACCTTAATCAGAACACACTTTATTGCTGAAAATGCTAATGTTTGTCTGAGCCTTAGGTGAGTTGTAATCTTTTTGCTGGTAGAAGGCCTTGCCTCAGTGTTGATGTCTACTGACTGATTTAGGGTGGGGATTGCTGAAGGTTGGGGTGGTTGTAGCAGTTTTTAAAATAAGACAACAATGAAGTTTGCTGCATCAACTGATTCTTCCTTTCACGAAAGATTTCTCTGTTGTGTGCAGTGCTGTTTACCCATAGCAGAACTTCTTTCAACATTGGGGTCAGTCCTCTCAAACCCTGTTGCCGCTTTGTCAACCAAGTTTATGCAATATTCTAAGCCCTTCCTTGTTATTTCAACAATGTTCACAGTCTCTTCACCAAGAGCAGATTCCATCTCAAGAAACCACTTTCTTGGTTCATCCATAATAAGCAGCTCCTCATCCATTCAAGTGTGATCGTGAGATTGTAGCAGTTCAGCCCCATCTTCAGGCTCTGCTTGCAATCTTAGTTCTCTGGCTATTTCCACCACATCTGCAGTGACTTCCTCTGTTGAAGTCCTGAACCCCTCAAAAGTATTCATGAGTGTTGGAACCCACTTCTTCCAAACTCCTGTTAAAGTTGGTATTTTGACCTCCCCCCATGAATCACTAATGTTCTTGATGGCATGTAAGATGGTGAATCCTTTTCAGAAGGTTTTCAATTTACTTTACCCAGATCTGCCAGAGGAATCACTATCTGTAGCAGCTGTAGCCTTGTGAAATGTGAGGTTTTTTTGTTTATTTTGAGTTGGGGTCTCACTCTGCCACCCAGGCTGGAGTGCAGTGGCAGTCATGGCTTACTGCAGCCTTGAACTCCTGGGCTCAAGCAGTCCTCCCACCTTAGCCTCTTGAGTAGCTAGAACTACAGGCATGTGCCACCATGCCCAAGATTTTTGGAATGGTAAATGAGCATTGGCTTCAGCTTAAAATCATCTGCTGCATTAGCCCTTAACAAGCAAGTCAGCCTATTCTTTGAAGCATTGAAGCCAGCCATTGACTTCTCCTCTGTAGCTATGGAAGTCCTAAATGGGATCTACCTCCAATAGAAGGCTGTTTTATGTAAATTGAAAATCTGTTGTTTAGTATAGCCACTTTGATCAATTATCTTAGTTAGATCTTCTGGATAACTTATTGCGGCTTCTGTGTCAGCACTTGCTATTTTACCTTGCACTTTTACATTATGGAATTGACTTTTTTTAAATGTCACGAACCAACCTCTGCTAGCTTCCAACTTTTCTTATGCAGCTTCCTCACCTTTCTTAGCCTTCACAGAATCAAAGAGAGTTAGTTAGGGCCTTGCGCTGAATTAGACTTTGGCTTAAGGGAATGTTGTGACTGATTTCATCTCTCCAGACCACTCACACTTTCTCCCATCAGCAATAAGGCTGTTTTGCTTTCTTATCATTTGGATATTCACTGGAGTAGCGCTTTAATTTCCTTTAGTAACTTTTCCTTTGCATTCACAGCTTGACTGACGGACTGGCACAAGAGGTCTAACTTTTAGCCTATCTCGGCTTTTGACCTGTCTTCTTCCTAAGATTCATAATTTCTAGCTTCTGACTTCAAGTGAGTGACATGCAACTCTTCTTTCACTTGAACACTTAGAGGCCGTTGCTGGCTTATTCATTGGCCTGGATTATGTCTCCTGGAATAGGGAGGCCCGAGGAGAGGGAGAGAGTTGGGAACAACTGGGCCAGGAAGCACTCAGAGCACACACAACGCTTAAAAAGTATGCCATCTTATGTGAACGGGCTTTGGGCACTCCAAAAACAGTTCCAAAAGTCACATCAGAGATTACTGATCACAGATCATAGAAATATAATAATAATGAAAAAGTTTGAAGTATTTTGAGAATTACCAAAATGTGACACAGAGACACAAAGTGAGTACATGTTGTTGGAAACATGGCGTCAGTAGATTTGCTCCATGCAGTGTTGCCACAAACCCTCCATTTGTAAAAACAAATGAAAAATGCAGTATCTGCAGAGTGCAGTAAAGCAAGGCATACTGAAACAAGGTACGGCTGTATAAGAGCCACACTGAAATCTGAAACAATTACTTTTGTCTAATGACTGTAGCAGGCTGTATTTAAGGTTTGCAAAAACCTCCCACATATTTTCTTGTCTCAAAACTGAAAAACCTGTCTCTCTTCCTTTCTTCTATCTCTTTGTGTTCTTTTTAAATTTTAAATAGAAACCTGAGGGTTTCCAAATAAGGGACCTGGAAACAGATGCTGGCCAGGTAGAAATTGTTTGATTGCAGTTCTGAAATGTTCAGCCTTCAGTTAGAGAAATCAGTTTAAATAAATCATGGGCATAAACTGATCTTTCTGATGGCTTTTTAAAAATTCCTTTCTTTCCCCCAAATTGGCTTCAACTAGTTAATGTGTAATTTCCCTGAGGACTTTAGTAGACATTCTGTATATAATTAGAATATGTTTTCATCACTTAAAAAAAGAAAGGCACTCAACTTTGAGTCTGCTGCACTGAAGTCTTTGATTCTTTTTTTTTTTTTTTTTTTTTTTTGATTCATTTTAAATTGGAAACTCATACATTAGCATCCTCTGGACACAAAGGATGACAGACATTAAAGGAGTCCTTTATTTAAAAGTCAGTGAAGCCCTTTGACTTCTTGAAGAAGTCAGTCCTGAAGCCATGCAGTGAGGCAAGGGTAAGGTGGGCGTCTGCAGTGGTGGGGAGTAGCAGTTTTCCAGGGCAGGGTGCCTGACCCAAGCAGGGAGGAGAAGGTGGCTTAGCATGGGCAGTTATAGCCTAAGTCAGGAGAGGGACTGATCCGTGCTGGAGAGGAATGGAGTGGGGTATTAGAGGTGGGTGGTTACATTTAGGAGAACAGACAAAATAATAAATAAAGGAGGCGGCTGGGTGTGGTGGCTCACGCCTGTAATCCCAGCATTTTGGGAGGCCGAGGCAGTTGAATTGCTTGAGGCCAGGGTTTGGGACCAGACTGGGCAATATGGTAAAACCCTGTCTCTACTAAAAGAAAAATTAGCATGACCTGTAGTCCCAGCCACTTGGGAGACTGAGGCACCAGAATCGCTTGACTCAGGAGGCGCAAGTGGCAATGAGCTGATATTGAGCCACTGCACTCCAACCTGAGCAACAGAGTGAGACACTGTCTCTAAATAAATAAAGGAGGATATTGAAAGCTAGGTTTCTCACTGTAGGAGAAGTGAAAGGGGAAAAGCCCTGTCTGTGGTCTTGGGTGGAAATGAAAGATACTGGCATGAATTCACAGTTTTCAATTTCCAAAGATCAATACAGAAGTACCTGTGGTTGTAAATGTGTGTATATATACACATTTATACACGTGTATGAAAATGCATGCATGTATTTTCTTGCTCTGGCCACTGAGAAGGCCTGGAAACAGTGACACTGTAATAGCAATAAGCATAGTTAGCACTCAGATCTTGTCTTCTAAATACCAATTTCACCTTCTGGGAGCTAGGCCTCTTAGAGAAATGACTGACTCTTAAACTGGAGCAGGGAACATATAAAATAAACCTGGAACAAGGAAGGGCTCAGAATGTTAGGACATGTCTAAAGGACACAGCCATCAATTTGAAGCGGCATCTACTGGCCAAATTAGAGATAACTTAAGCATAAAAATAAATGACAGTAGCACCTTATAACCCGTTCAATGAGATAGGACATTATGAATCCATCTAAATAGGAGTAAGTAAATGAATAAATTGAAAGATTGAAATTGATACATAGTGTCAAAGCACTCCTCCCCCTAGTACTTACTACAAAGCGGAAGAGAATAACTTGACAGCTAGAGAATAACTTGACAGCTTTTGACAGCGGGGAAACCTGGCAGTCACCACCTTCATCAAGTGGGCAAAGTAAAACACACAACCTAGTAGGATGCAGCGAGAAGAAAGCATCACTTTTGTGATTTCTGCCAAAGAAGCAAGACTTGAATCCAACTGCGAGGAAACATCAAACTCAAATTCAGAGATCCTTACAGAAGTGACACATGGTTGTGTGTTGAGGTCGTGAAACTCAAGGAGACCGAAGAGCTGTTCCAAACAAAGGAGACTGAAGAGAAGTACTAGTTAGGAGCAATGTGTGATGCTCTTGTTATAAAGGATATTATTGAGATAACCGGTCAAAATAGAGTGGGGGGCTGCACACAGTGGCTCACACCTATAATCCCAGCATTTTGGGAGGCCAAGGTGGGAGGATTGCTTGAGGCCAGGAGTTTAAGATCAACCTGGGCAACATAGTGAGACCCCGTCTCTACAAAAAATTTAAAAATTAGCTGGGTGTGGTGACATGCACCTATAGTCCCAGCTTCTCAGGAGGCAGAGGTGGGAGGATCACCTAAGCCCAAGAGTTCAAGGCTGCAGTGAACTATGATCACAACACTACACTCTAGCCTGGGCAACAGAGTGCGATCTTATCTTAAAAAAAAAAAAAAATGGGGTCCAAGGGAGAAATGGAAGTAATGTAATAATATTTTTCATAAGGTACTTTTTTTTGGTCTACTACTTTTTTAGTGTGGTTTACTACTTTTTTAGCATTTGCAACAACTTTAGTAGTAGATATTGTTGGAAGGATATTGGAAGCCAGGTTTCTCACTCAGAAGAATGAAAGGGATAAAGCCAGAATGAACCCTGGGGTGTTGGGTTGGAATGAAAGATACTGAAAGCCATTTTACAGTTAAGAAAACCAAGGCCTAGAGGTTAGGTGGTAAACCAGAGGAGCACCTACTGTGTGCCAGGCTTCATGCCAGGCACTTTCTCATGAGTGATCTCATTTAATCTTCGAAATAACTCTTTGAGAAAGGTGGTATTTTCTCCATTTTGCAGATGAAGAAAACTTAGACAAAGAGAATAAAATTGGCTGGGTGTGGTGGCTCATGCCTATAATCCCAGTACTTTGGGAGGCCGAGGCAGGTGGATCACTTAAGATCAGGAGTTTGAGACCAGCCTGGTCAACATGGTGAAACACCGTCTCCACTAAAAATACAAAAATTAGCTTGGTATAGTGGTGCACACCTGTAATTCCAGCTACTTGGGAGGCTGAGGCACAAGAATCGTTTGAGCCTCGAAGGTAGAGGTTGTGGTGAGTTGAGAACGTGCCACTGCACTCCAGCCTGGGTGATGGAGTGAGACTCTGTCAAAAAAAAAAAAAAAAAAGGATAAAATAAAACCCATCCAAGACCACATTAAAAATAGTGTCATTCTAGAATTTAAGCCCTTTGTTTTCTCCAAGTCCCATTGTAAATGTGTCTTTTTCAAGGCAGCCAGTCAACCAGTGGTTTAAGGACTCTCACCTCTAGACTGTCATGGGATTTGTGGAATTGCTGGAGTAATCTGACAGCCAGAACAGCCTTGGAGGGCATCAGGTCAGTCTACTGTGCAATGTGACCAAGGAGAAAGCCCCCCACCACTCAAGTAGCCTTTGGTCACCACCCCAGACCACTCCCCTGCTGCTCTGTCAAGGCTCCTTCCCCCTCCATAGTGACAGCCAGAAGATCAGTAGCTAGTTGGGCCAGCACTGAAGACCCTGCCAAGTCCCTTGTACAGATTGTACCAGTGTACTCTTTTCTCTGAATTATTTGCATTATTTGTGGGTTGTTTCAGCAATTTTCTTTCTGTTCCTCCATTGGTCTGCATCTTGTCAGAGGAAAAAAATGTATATTGCTTTAAGATTTCACAAAAAAATTGTCATATTAAACCATTCTGCCTTTTGTTATTTCACAGTAATAATAGCAGCAGCAGCAGTAGTGTAATCGTTGTAGTAATAGCTAATTTTTGAGCTCTTATTATGTGATGTAGACTGTGCTGAGTAAGCACTTACGTATAAACCAGTAACTCTAACAAGAAAGATAGTCAGAGCCCCATTTTATAGGTGGGAAAACAGGCTAAGAAAAATTGTTATTTGTCGTTTAGTAACTGGAAAAAAATCTGAACATTCTGGCAGATGAGTATCTTGTCAAGCTAGTTTAAAAATTTGCTCATGTGTCAGGTTGCTCAATTCCTGCATCCCACAAACTAATATTTGAGGTAAAATATTAAGTCACAGATGCTAAATTTAATAAGCGTATGTATATACCTAGTGTCAAACATGGAGCAAATCCTCAGTTTATCTTTAAATAAGTTTCTCTTTTAAGTTATGTTTTTAACTGGCTTTGTTTCCTTTGCTTACCACATTTGTTTGAGACTTACCCTTGCTGTGTTCTTCTTCATTGCTGAACGGTGTTGCATTGCATCAAAGTACCTCCACTGGCTTATCCATCCTGTTGGTGGACATTTAAGTGTTCCCATTTTTTTGGCTGTAATGGATAAGGCTGCTGTAAACATTCTTTTATAGGCCTTTGTGTGGACCTATCTTTTCATTTCTTTTGGGTAAACAACCTAAAAGTGGGTTGTCATAGTAGAGACTTAGTAAGAAACTGTCTTAAGTTTTCCAAAGTGATAGCACCATTTGACACACTGTCCAGCAGTGTGTGAAAGTTACATTTCCTCCACGTGGCAGGATTGGCGTTGGCCATTTTTTCTAGCCATTCTACTGGATGTGGAGTGGTATTTCATTGTGGGTTTACTTTGCATTTCCTCACTGACTAATATTGTTAATCACATTTTCATGTGTTGATTGACCATTCATTTTCTTCCTGTGAAGTATCTGTTGAAGTTTTTTACTCATTTCTGTATTGGAGGATTGTTTGGCTGTTGATTTGTATAGGAGTTCTTTGTATATTCTGCATACACGTCCTGAGATATATGCTGCAAATATTTGTTCCTATTCTATGGTTTATTTATTTTCTTAATGATGTCTTTTGGTGAGCAGAAATGTTTAAATTTGAGGAAGTTGATTTTTATTAATTTTTAGTTTGTCTACCCCAAGGTCACAAAGATATTCTTTTATGTTTTCTTCTAGAAGCTTTATGATTCTGGGTGGTATGTTTATTTACGTCTATCATCTGTCTCAGACCAACTTTTTGATAGAATGAGATGGGGTTGAGGTTTATTTTATTCTACATATAAATGTCTGGGGTTGAGGTTTATTTTATTGTATATAAATATCTATCTATTTTATCAATGTTTGTTTAAAACACTTTCTTTTTCTCACTGAATTGACCTGGCATTATCATCAAAAGTCAGTTGACCAAAACATGTATATGTCTGCTTCTGGACTCTGTTCAGTATCATTGGTCTGATTGTCCTTATTCTACTGCCACACTGTCTTGATTACTGTGGTTTTATCATAAGTCTTGGAATCAGCTAGTTGTAAATCCTTCAGATTTCTAATTTTTCAGTACTTTTTTTGCTATTTTAGATTTTTGTGTATTTTCATATCAACTTTAGAATCACCTTTTCAATTTCTTCAGAAAATCTGCCAGGATGTTTATAGGGATTATGTTGAAACTATAGATCAGTCTGGGAAGAATGGGCATCTTAACATCTATCCACAAACATAGTATATCTTTGCATTTATTTCTGTCTTTGACTTTATTTTTAAATTTCTTTTTCTCAGCAATATTTTGTTATTTTCAATGTAGATGTCTTGCTCATCTTTTGTTAGATTTATTCCTGGATTTTTTTATTCTATTGTAAATGATACCATTTTGTTAATGTTATTTTCCAGTTTCTCATTGCTAGTATATAGAAATACAATTAATTTTTGTATATTGATCTGTCTACAACTGTGAGTAATTCACATGTAGTTCTAGTAGCTTTTTTTGTAAATTCTTGTTGTTGTTGTTGTTGTTGTTGTTGTTGTTGAGACAGAGTTTCATTCTTGTTGCCCAGGCTGGAGTGCAGTGGCTCCATCTTGGCTCACTGCAACCTCTGCCTCCTGGGTTCAAGCAATTCTCCTGCCTCAGCCTCCTGAGTAGCTGGGATTACAGGCACCTGCCACCATGCCCAGATAATTTTTGTATTTTAGTAGAGACAAGATTTTACCTCGTTGGCCAGGTTGTTCTTGATCTCCTGACCTCACCTCAGGTGATCCACCTGCCTCAGCCTCCTAAAGTGCTGGGATTACAGGCATGAGCCACCGCACTTGGCCTTTTTTTGTAAATTGTATCAATTTTCTACATACATAATCATACCGTATGTGAATAACAGTAGTTTTGCCTTTTAATCTTTATGCCTTTTATTTCTTGTTCCTTTCTTGTTTTATTGCACTGGCTAGGGCCTGGACCTCTGGTACCATATTGAATAGAAGTGTTCAGGATGGACATCTTTTCCTTGCTCTTGATTAAGGGACAAGGACTTAATACTTCATCATTAAGTATGAAGTGTTGGGATTACAGGCATGAGCCACTGCACCCAGTGCACCCATGTTTGTTTGTTTGTTTGTTTGTTTTTCACATTTGTGGTTCATTTTTTTATGTGTATATCACAGAAGTAGGTATTATGTAGCTGTTCTTTATCAGGTTAAGGAAATTTCCTTTCTTATTGAGGGATTTCCTAAAAGAATTCACAGAACTCAGAAACGCTATTATACTCACAGTTACAGTATATTATAGTGAAAGAATACAGATTAAAATCACCAAAGCTAAAGGGAGCATGGGACAAAGTTAGGAGAGACCAGGTACAAGCTTCTAGCTGTCGTCTCCCAGTGGAATAGTGTGGATGCACTTAATTCTCCCAATATGTGACTCCCAATACCTGTGTCACCATGTATTGTCAATCAGGGAAGCTCACCTGAGCCCTGGTGTTCAGGGTTTTCACTGGGGGTCAGTGATGTAGATGTGAAGTGCTAGCATAGCAGTCCATAGTTAACTCAGTCGCCAGCCCCTCCAGAGGTCAAACTGATTGTCATGTCAGACCCCTGTTAACTTCAGCGGGGATGGCACTTGGTTCAGAGAGGCTGAAGAAGAGACCCCAAGCCAACAAACAGAACAGAGTTTGTTTGGGGGAACTTATTTATAGAGCAGTCCAGTGGCAGTGGGCTGCACAGGAGAACCACTACTGCTTGTAAAAAGAATGTAGTTTATATGGCACCTTCACTTAGCCATCCTCCCACCAAGCAACCTCCACATGGCAGCCCTCATTTCTTCAATTGCCATCAAGTGTGTCTGCTGTGCACTGATACAGTGGCCCAGGCCCCCAGTCATAAATCACACTGTTAGCATAAACTATCTGGAATGTCCCCAGCTATACAAGGATACTGTCATCAGACAAGATATTCTAGGAGCTTAGAGGTTATCTCCCAGGAGCCAAGCAAGGGCCAGTTTTTTCCTTGGAATGTGCAGAATTTGAACACCACATACCTGCTGAGTCATCCCTTTATTGCATACCTTATTTTCCTAGTTTGCTGAAAGTTTTTATCATCAGGGTATCTTGACTTTTTCAAATGCTTTTTCTACATCTAATGCAATGATCATGTAGGCTTTTTTCTTTTTTTGTTAAGGGGATGTATTACATTGATCGATTTTCAAATGTTAAGCCAACTTTGTATTCCTGGGTTAAACCCCATTTGGTCATGATACATTATTGTCTTTATATATTGCTAAAATCAGTTTGCTTGTATTAAGGGTGCTTTTATGTTCATGAAGATATGTATCTAATTTTCTTGTAATATCTTCATAGGTCTCTGAATCTGGGTAATACTGGCCTCATAAAATGATTTTGTAATTGTTTTCTCTTCCTCTGTTGTTCACATCTACCAGGTCCTTACCTTGTTCCTCATCCTAGGGAAAACACTTAGGCTTTTATCATAAAGTATGATGCTCACTGTAGATTTTGTATGTTTGTCAGATTAAGGAAGATCCCTTCTGTACATGCTTTTTCCCATCTTGTTTGATTGCTCTAGAGCACTATATAAAGGTATACATTCTGTTTTACAGCTCCATAGTACTGCAGAGTGTCTTCCACCAGTTCCATGTTGATGGACATGTGGATTTTTCCTAGGCCTTCGCCATATTAAAATTGAATTACAAAGTTGCTATAATCAATAACCTTTTCATATTATCATTATATCTTTGGGATAGAGTCCTGTAAGTGGGATTGCTGGATTAGAAATTAAATACATGTTAATTTGCAGGATATTACCAAGGTCCCCTCCATAGGAGTCATACTGTTTGGCACGCTCACCATCAATATACAGAAGTGCCCTACTTCACAGCCTGACCCACCCAGTATGTCTTCACATTTGGGTGTTTTCACCAGTCCCAGTAGGCAAGAAAAAATGACACAGTGTAGTTGTTGATATGCATCATCTTATGAGGAAGACTGAGCATTTTTCATGTGTTTAAAAGCCATTTACATTTGTGTGTACTTTCTTGCCTAGTTTACTATAGAGCTGTTGGTCTTTTTCTCTTTTTACTTTACCTATGGTGGGTTTGTTTGTTTGTTTGTTTTAATAAACTTGTTATTTTAAGAGCAGTTTTTAGGTTCATAGCAAAATTGAGCAAAAAGTACCAAGAGTTCCCATATACCCCCTTCAATGTCCCCCCACCCGCCAGTACACTAATAGCCTTCGCCACCAATAGCCTTCACCACCATCAACATCCCCCACCACTCATGGTGCTTTGTTTTGTTTTGTTTTGTTTTGAGATGGACTCTCCCTCTGTCGCCCAGGCTGGAGTGCAGTGGGTGATCTCGGCTCATTGCAAACCTCCACCTCCCAGGTATAAGCAATTCTCCCACCTCAGCCTGCTGAGTAGCTGGGACTACAGGTGTGTGCCACCACGCCCAGCTAATTTTTGTATTTTTAGTAGAGACAAGCTTTCACCATATTGGCCAGGCTGGCCTCAGACCTCAAGTGATCCGCCCTCCTCGGCCTCCCAAAGTGCTGACATTACAGGGGTGAGCCACCACACCTGGTTCACCCATTTTTTTTTCACATGTGTGGTTCAATTTTTTATGTGTGGTTCATTTTTTTATGTGTATATCTCTGATGCATTTGGAATTTACCTTGGTGTACAGTGTAGGGAAAGGGAAAACATTTTTTCTTTCATATAACTACCAGTTATCCCAGTGCAACTTATCAAACCATATCATATATTAAATACACATATGCAATTGAGTCCGGTTTTGAATTTTATATCTATTCATTGGTCTGTCAATCTTTTCATGCCCTAATACCACACTTGGGTTTTTAGGGTTTTCTTGGCTATTATTCCCTCCCCTTCCTAATCTCCATGATGTTTTCATTATAAATCTTTTCAAACATACGGCAGAATTGAATTTTGCAGTGAACACCCCTATACCTGTACCCTAGATTTGAGCATTTGCGTTTTACTATACATGCTTCTTTTACCTGCCTATCATTCTATATTCACTTAGCCTCTTTTTAAAATAGATTTCAGAGTAAACTTCTAACAGTGCCCTCCCCCTTAAATACTTCCGTATGCATATCGTTAACTAGAGTTCAATATTTGTTTACACTTTTTCTGACCATTCTTGCTTATTTCCAGATGAATTTCATAGTTGATTTGTCCAGCTTTAGGGTGGGACCTGGTGATTTTTTTTTTTAATTGAGATCACATTACACTTATAAATTAACTTAGGGAGAACTAACATCTTTATATTTCTTTTTCTATCAAGAATGATGTGTCCTTTCTTTCCTTTGTGTCTTTCAGAAATCTTTTTTGGTTTTTTACATATGGGCTTTGGGCTTAAGTTTATTCTAAAGTTTTTGTTGATATTGTTAGTTTTCTATCTTTTGTTTTGTTTTGGCTATTGCAAGTAGAATCTCCTCTTTCATTGTATCTTCCAACTGTAAATGAGGTACATTATGATGAACATTTAAGTCATTTTGTTATTGTTGTTATAAGCAGTGCTGTGGTGAATATCCTTATAACTTTATCTTTGTGCATATTTTGATACTTAGAATAGCAGATTGTATTTTCCAAAGAAAACTGCCCCCAAATATATCCCATACCACATGCTCTTCTTAAAAAGTGATTACTGCTCCATTGAGAAAGCAAATTGGGGTCTGAGTTTCTTCCCCTTGAACCCTAGTGGACCATTGCAAATGCGTTGGGCAATAGAATATGGCTAGGATCATGATTTCTGACTTCTAAGGCAAGGTCATGAAAGGCATTGAAGCTTCCACCAAAGTCTTTGAGACTGCCAGCCCTGCAGGCAGCCAGCTGCCATGCACCAGTAACACACTCATGCAGCTCCATGAAGAAGAAATGAGGCTCCCAGCAAGCACCAACTTGCTAGCCATGTGTGTGACCTCCTTGGAAGTGAACCCTCCAGCCCTGGTCAACCCTTCAGATGACTGCAGCCCTAGTTGCCTTCTAACTGCATCCTCCTGAGACATGCAGAGCCAGAACCACCCAGCCAAGGTGTTCCCAAATTCCTGACCCCAGAAACACTGATCAGTAATAAATCTCACTGTTTCAAGGCACTAAGTTTTATGACTCAGTTGTAGTAACCTGAACAATTGAAAAGATTGATAACACAGTTACTTTTGAAAAATTTTTCTGTTAAATTTTGTAGAGGAGCATTTCCTAAATCATCTTTTTTGAAAACTACTCTCAAAAAACTCTATGAAGAGAGTCTCTGCAATCAGGTTATTTGCAAAAACCGTCCTTTTTGGAAATTCAGAATGTATTTGAACATATTAAAGGCTCTGAAAACTTACATAGTGAAACACCTGTCTAGCTTTGACTCAGCTTTCTCAGACTGATTTGACCACAGAAGTCCTTTCCCACAGCCCAGGATGGGTAGAATATACCCCACATGGAGCAGTTGTTGTAAGCATGGGCTTCAGAGCTAGGTTCCCTGAGGTCATGTCCCAGCCCAGCCATTTGCTTACTGTAACCTGGGCAAGTTTCCTAACTTCTGTACGCCTCAGTTTCCTCCTTTGTTAAAAGGTTGTTAATACTAGTACCTACCTAATGGGGATATTCAAAATTAAATAAATTTATCCATATATATTGCTTAGAAAAAATGTCCACTATATAAGCCATTAACAAATGTTAGTTGGCATTAGTAATATCACCCTAATATGCATTTACATTGTTCCTTTAATTATAGTCTCTCTGCCTAACAATATGGAATTTATCCTAGATCTTTTTAGCACTGACTATAATTTTATAGTGTTTATGTAGATTCTAGCAAAGCTATTACAAAGCCCGTTGTTTCATAACCAGAATTTTTTCTCTTATTAATCATTTACTTGTATTTATAATGCATTCATTCATTCAACATATATTTATGAAACTGAATACCAGGCACTAATCCAGAATCTGGGATCTAGGAGCAAGGCTGACAACCAACAGATAGATAAACAGGGGGATTATAGACTGTGATAACTGCTATGGAGAAAACAGATGCAGAGGAGTGGGAGGCGGCCTTTCCTTGATAGAAGAGTCAGAGGTGGCCTCTCTGAGTAGGTGAAACTGAGCCAAGCCCTGTAGGTGGGAAGGAAGATGATGCCCTGGGAAGAGCCTGTGGGGAAGAAGCAGGGGAATGCCACGTGCAGAGGATTCAGTCCTGAAGCAAGTCTGTGCCTTCGAGTGGGTATTTAAGGACTTGTGCTTTCAGAGTTCACTTATATTAAGATGTGACTTAGAACATGTACACGTGTGGGTATAGGTATATATGTGTGTGTATAAGTATATATGTTGGGGGGGTATGTGTGTGTGTATATATATATATGGGTAGGGGTATATATGCATGTGTTTGTGTATGTGTATGTGGGGGTGTATGTGTGTGTACATGTGGGAGTATATATCAGTGTGTATGTGTGCATATGCATATGTGTGTGTAGGTGTATGTGTGGAAGGGTGTATGTGGGGGTATATATGCATATGTGTACATATATGGTGTGTGTGTGTGTGTAGGGGGTATGTATGTGAGTGGGGGTATATATAGTATATGTATGTGGGTGTGTATACATGGTGTATGTATATATGTGTGTGTATGTGGGTGATTATATATGAATATGTGTATGTGGTATGTGTGTATATGTGGGGGGATATACATGCATGTAAGTATATAGAGGATATGTGTGTATGTAGGGGGTATATATGTGTGTGGGGGTATATATATGTGGTATATATATTGTGTGTATACATGTGTGGGTATGTGTGTGGTGGTATATATGTGTGTGGGTATATATGTGGGAGGGTATATATATGTGTGTGGGTATATATGTGGTATATATATATGTGTGTGTGGTGTGTGTATATATGTGGGTATACATATGTTGGGGTATATATGTGTGGGGGTATATATACATATGAATATATGTATAATATGTATTATATATTATAATTAATAACATATTCAGCAATCTTTTTGCATTAGTGTCTACTACTGGGTGAGCATCAATCCAGCTTTCTGGGTTTGTTGAGTGCGGTGTCAGTCTATGGAGCATATTCAGCACATACCGACTGTAACCTGCCCCCGCATGCTGTTCACTGTGCCATGGCTGCAAATGCAGAGGGCGTGCACAATCTCTACCCTGCAGGCAACAATGGCAGTGTTAAGTGCCCAGTGGAGGTGTATCCAGATAGCCACTGGGCCCAGAGGCAGTGACTGCTCCCCAGTACAGGGACACAGGACAAAATTGCAGGGTCACATGTGACTCCTTCTGTTGTCAAAAAGGAATCCTGTTATGGAAATAAAATACCTGACTGCTAATTATGTATTTTTAGATCTAAGCTGGAACCGGAACCAAATACAAAGACAAGAGAATCCACATCTTCTGAGAAAGTTTCACAGAGCCCTTCAAAAGACTCTGAAGAAAACCCTGCCACTGAAGAACATCCAGGTACGAATTGAGATGAATATCTTGCCTTGCATTTCTTCCTTGTGATGTGTTGGCAAGAGTATACCACAGGAACGAAGTAGCACAGTCTCAGACATGTTTTGGTGTTTGTATTTGCATAAAGCAAAGGAAGCAGGAGGTGGCAGCCTTTGTGTCTGTCACAGTTGATCTTCGTGACTGCCACGGAGGTAGGAGGTGCTTTTACCCAGTCACCTGGGAGCTGGCGGGGTGCAGGAGAAAGGGCCTGCTATAGAGGGGTGAGGCCGGGATCTGTCTGCCTCAGGAGCCCTGTGTGCCAGCCTCAGGAGAGGCAGCATTGCCTCCCTGGCAGCCGTGCCCTGCATGTCAGCTCTGAGCTTACAGGCCTGTGCCCGGGTAGAGTGTGCAACCTCAGTGGCCTTTCACAGCCAGTCAAACCAACAGGACAAAATGCAAATCTGTATTGATGTGCTGCCTGTCACCACAGATACTAGACAGCCCATGGCTTAGAACAGTTCCTGATGCACAGGAGATGCAGAAGAAATACGGGGTCTCCATGAAGTCCGAAAATGTGGGGGCACATATACAATGTGGTCATGGATGTCTGCGATCTGTGTGTCTGGCTGGCACCCCCACATACGGATGCCTGCATAGTTTGCTATATCCGAGAGACAGAGTGGAACAGGGTTCTTTGCGTGAATCACAGGGTGATGGCGTGCTGGAGCCAGGAGAGACCTGGGAGTCCCCTGTGGCATCCTTCTCCATAGTCTCATGGCAGTTCTTATTAACTCTTGTCTTCCAGATGCTAGGCACAGTCCTGGACATGTCACAAAAATTACAGGTTGAGTATCTCTTACCTGAGATGCTTGGGACCAGAAGTGTTTCGGATTTGGAGTTTTTTCAAATTTTTGCATATTTGCATTATACTTACCAGTTGAGCATCTCTAATCTGAAAACTAAAATCTGGAAAGCTCCAATGAGTATTTCCTTTGGGTGTCACAGTGGAGCTCAGAAAGTTTCAGGGATGTGATTCCTGCCCTCAAGGAGCTCACAGTTGATGGGAAAGATAATACTCTAGCTCCTGAGAGAAAGTAAGTAGTACCTCAAGAGAGGGCAGAGGGCCAGGGAGACTTCAAGAGGAGGTGGCCCTAAGAAGTGAGTCTGGGCCAGGCGTGGTGGTTCACGCGTGTAATCCCAGCACTTTGGGAGGCCAAGGTGGGTGGATTACCTGAGGTCGGAATTCAAGACCAGCCTGACCAACATGGAGAAACCCCATCTCTACTAAAAATACAAAATTAGCTGGGTGTGGTGGCACATGCCTGTAATCCCAGCTACTCGGGAGGCTGAGGCAGGAGAATCACTTGAACCCAAGAGGCGGAAGTTGCAGTGAGCCAAGATCGTGCTGTTGCACTCCAGCCTGGGCAACAAGAGCGGAATTCCATCTCAAAAAAAAAAAAAGAAGTGAGTCTGGACCTGAAAAAAAAAAAAATGAAAGCTTAGAAAGTTCTAGACAGAGGCAGCAGCATGAGCAAATGCTCAGAGGCCAGAAAGCCTGGGGCTTGGGTGGAATGTAGTCAGTAAAGAAGACCCCTGGGGATCAGTGAAGCCCGTCAGTGGGAGGAGAGGCGGGAGTAAGCTTGGAAGGGTGGGTGGGGCCTTCAGTGCCAGACTAGGGAGTCTGGACTTGCCTCTGTGGCACCAGGGTGCACGGGTGGCCTGCGCAGAGGACTGGCTTGGTGGGTGCTGGGCTTCAAGCTGATCCTTAGGGCAGCCTGTCAAGAAGGCTTCTGATGACCACAAATGAGCATGCTGTAGAATGTGAGTTCTGCTAAGAGAACTTTCCCATTCTAGCTCAGAGTTAATTTGTGCTTGGTTCAGATATGAACAGGGTTTCTGTTTCTAATTTTGGTGTTTTTATCCTTAAAAAAGAAATCAACAACAGTAAAAGCTTGAAATGGATACCATAATGAGGACAAGTAGGAGACAGCTCGTAAGGTGGGGGTGGGGGGTAGATGAAAGTACAAATGTTCCTACCCAAAGAATGTCATCTCAGGAAAATACCGGATCATTTCTAAAGATACTTTTAGCCAACCTTTTACAAACATGTTTTTCTATAATGACACTTCTGGTAAAAACAGCCATTTTTCTAAAAGCCTGCGTGCACTAGGTTGTGGATGACATGGAGACTTTTTTTGTAAAGATATATTTCTAATAAATAACCGTAACTTTCAGGCATGGCCTGCCTAGTCAGCTTTCTCTACACTGTTGCTATCATTAAGTTCTCTTCCCCTGTTCAAAGATCTAGACTTGTCGCCATCTCATGGGGCTAAGGTCAACTACAGGAAATTTACTGAGATTGAGGAAAAAAGGAAAAAGAAGCAGTATTTGCCTTTGAGTACTTGGAAGCTCACTGATAAGCCCAGAGACACCACTGAGACACACAGACACAAAGTGATTTCATTAAGGTCTCCCCCGAGGATCCATCCCTGCCATCCCTCTCCCCTCTGCTCCCAACCCCACCCCATTGATGAACTGCACAGGCCTCTTACTGTCATCCTGGGCAGCAGCAGTCCTTTCTAGGGGCCTGTGGTATTGACATGCTTCATGGAGGATGCATCATGTTTTGTTGATCATAATGAAAAAGTTCTCCAGATTAAAATGTCCCTATGCTCCCATTCAGCAGTTCCATGCCCAGGTGTCTGTCCTAGAGAGTCACTCCAGCATGTGCACAAAGCACAGACTGGGACATAGTACCATTACACCAGTGAACAGTCTGAAACCACTGAGGTCTGTCAGTGTAGTTATGGCTAAAGACTAGTGTATCCTCACGATGGAATATCATGCAGCAACTTAAAAGAACAAGGTAGATCTACTTGGACGATCTCCAAGATGTATCAATAAAGCATACAAAGCAAGTTTTAGAACAGTATGTTACCATTGATATCTGTGTGAAAAGCAAGCAACCATACACACAAAACTGTGTATTACTTGAATTTCATAGGTAGGCAGGGACTCCTATCTTTGTATGTGAATATGTTTAGATAAAATCTATGATGCTACATCAAAGCAGTAACTTCTGGGAGAGGAATAGGATTGGGGAACGGTATATCACTTCCTGTATACATATATATATATATATGTGTGTGTGTGTATACATGTATATGCATATGTATTTTTTACATTAAAAATATGTCTTGCAGTCTTTACAAGTAGAGAGGCATGTATTATGTGTCTTGAAGTAAAACATACTTTAAGACTCATTCTGAAGAATGTCCATTTAGTTTGCAGCCATTGCTGACATTGGTGCAATATTGAAACCGTGCGTAGGTCCCCTCCCCACCACACACACACATGCATGTGCCTGCACAAAGACAATTTACAGCCTAAATGTTGTGAAAGAATCATGTCTGCAGTTCCTGAATATTAGCCCAGAGATCATGAAATATAAGGACAAAACTGTAAGATTCTGTTCCATCTCATGTTTGTGTTATGATTACATCCTAAGCCAGCCTATTCTAAAATGAATATTTGGTCTTCTATTTTCAATTTTTTTTTAACAGAAAAGATTTTGGCTGAAACACAACCTGAATTGGGAACCTGGGGAGATGGCAAAGGTGAAGATGAGTTATCCCCAGAAGAAATACAAATGGTAATGCTATTCTCTGCCTAATCATTTATTTTTAACTGGTTTTCATAAGACTGTTTCATTGAGAAACTCATCCTCAATGCCCTTGCCCTGATTTTTTTTACTGAGTTTTAAAAATTATAAATGTGTATCTTATATACACTTTCCCATTTGAGTTCCTAATTCTTACTGTGCCTTTCATATGCTTTAAATTTGCAGTAGCATAATTAGAGAATAAATTTTGCCTTGGAAGAATTTTACTAATAATAGATATCTTTTCAACAACAGTAAAATAGTCGTCTAGACTAAATAGGTCTTTTATAAATGCCACTATGATGTTTTTTAATTGTTTGAATTGCTAGTGCTCTGGTAATGTGAAAAAAAGTAAGATAATGACTGAAAAGTGAAAAGAGTAACACCTTAACTACTGATAGCACCTCCTTTTAGTTACCTGCCCTAGAGTTTCCAGCTGCTTAGCTTATCATCTCTAGGTGGGTTTCAAAAGGAAACTGATAGGTCTGCCAAGCCCCTGCCAGCTCATGTCCAGCAGTGTCTGTGTGCAGCTCATCTGGACACTGGTGTGACAGAAGCCAAATGGAATATGCTACCTGTGTGTGGGAACAGATGTCATCTAGAGCTGCTAGGATGTGACACTGTCCTATGCCTAAGACGTGGGGAATGTGGCTGCCACACAGCATGCCTCCAGTGACTCTGCCTGGCAAGTGACAGCATTTTAAGTGTGCAGCAGTTTGCAGTGGACAGAACTTTTTGATTCTCATTTTATACATGATACTCTTAATAATTGCACCAAGAGGTGGTGGAACATTAGCATCTCATTTTAACATTGGCAAAAGGCAGCAAAGGGTCTTGCCCAGAATCCCCTAGTTAATCAGGGAAGAGCTGGATTTCCAGCCCTCAAGAAGGTAAGAAGTGGAGCGTGAAAACAGCTCTGTTGAGGAATCATGGGATCCAGTCTTTTCCCCAGCCTTGAGCCTCTCAGACTGAGGCATTTGTGTTGCTACTTATGCCACCTGAAATTTCAAGTTCTCTCTGTCTACTCCTGACGTGTCTTACAGGTCTCAGGTGTTTTTTTCCCTCAGAGAGGCCCGGTGATCCCACCTGCAGCAGCTCCCAGATACTGTGTCCCATGACCCTACTTGATTTCCCCCCATATCCCCACTAGAGCACAAGCTCTGTGAGAGCAGAATCTTGTCTTGTTTTCCTCACCATATTCCTAGAGCCCAGAACAGTGTTTGGGAATTCTTTGTTGAATACATGAGTGACTTTGATGAGTATAACATAAAAGCTATAGGTTGTTTTCAACAGTAAGACAGAATCATCAGTAATAACTATTAGAATGTTCTGGTGTTCAGTTATTACTAGTATTATGGATACTTATGAATGGCTTCTCTATCCCAAGCCTTTTGCATATGTTGTCCTGTTGAATCTTCACGACAATCCACTCAAGTAGGAATTATCACTATTACGCAGTTGAAGAAAATGATGCACAAAAACTAAAGCCCTACCCAATGTCACAGAACCAGTAAAACAGCAGAACCAAGCTCTGGCTCCAACCCTGTACTCTTTCTCCAGTTGGTTCTGGTGGTCTAGGTGAGTGTTGCTGCATTGGAACAGCATGGCACACTGACATAGGCCAGCCAGGCAGGAGTCAGAACAGCCATGCCGGCCCACCGAAGTGTCATCGTAAGCATAGTTGTGCAGGCTGGGGACCTCCAGGGATGTCCAGGTCCACATGTCTGCTCTCATGAGCATTGGCTGCCAAGGGCAGAGGACTGGCTTAGCATCCTCTTGCTCTCTGGACCCCCTGTTTCTTCTCCATGCCTGAAATAAAAGACTGAAACCAAATCTCTTTCCTAAAAATGACATGAACAAGTGAAGACAAAAAAAAAAAGCTAAAATCCAAAAGGCAGCACAGTCTAGTGCTAACAGTGCATCGTCTGACTGGAGTCCACACCTGGCCTCTCATCATTGCAGCCCAGGGCCCTCTCACTGCTCGGGACCTCTGTTCCCTCATCTGTGAAATGGGCAAATAATGGCCACCTCACAGGTGGGGCTAAAGTCTGAGTGAGCTGGCCCATGAGGTGCGTGCAACACAGTGCTTGAAAAATTCTGTTTCCCCTTCCTTTACCCTTCAGAGTGGCAGGTTATACAAAGAGGCAGAACAGCCTCTCCCTGCACAGGGTGGAAGAGATTGGGCACAGCTGCCCGTGTGCCATCAGCAGGGAAGGACTGTGGCATGTATGCTGTCATGGCAGGGTCAGGGCATGCAGGATGGCAGCTGGAGCTCAGACCATTTTCATATGCCTTTCATGTACAGTTCAGTTTCACACAGATTTATCCACCCAGATGAGTGGTTTCCCCTTTAAAATCATGGCCTTGGAAGCTTGAAACTGATTCCAGTGATGGTACTGTTAGTCCTGACTTCCCTGAGACTTGCTTTGGGGGTTCTCCTTCAGAGCCTGTGATATTTTCTTTGGAATACTAAGCAGAGCTGTCTTTATCCTTTATAGACAAAAATAATTCTGAACTAAGGAAATCACTCAAACACCTTAAATTGCCCTGCAAGTTTCTTGCCTTCCTCTCCAGCTTCTTTCCTGTTCCAGAATTCACCTTATGACTTGAATTAAGTGCTCACCAAATCCAGCAAATGGGGGAGCTAGGCCCTCGAGGTGCACATTGTATAGAGGGTGGTTAGAGGAAGACAGCCGCAGGAATTCCAAGCAGTCATTGCAGTCAGTCAGGTTGAGAGATGACGAGGGCCTTGAGCCAGGAGCGGCAGTGAAAGTAGTGTTGAGAGCTGTGGCGTGGGAAATGGCCTGCACTGAAGTGTGAGATGAGGAAGGAACCTTGAACTTGCTGCCGTGGGAGGGTGCACAGAAGGTGGGCATGCTGGGGCTGAGCAGGAGATGATGAATTTCATGTAGACAGGTGTGAGTTTGAGGCACCTGTGGGACATTCATGAGAGGTGTCTATGGGCTCCAGGGCTCGGGCTAGAGAAACGCACGTGGGAGACATCTTACAGCTGATGTCTGAAGCATGGGCTTGGGCGAGGCTCTCTAGAAACAAGATGAACAGTGAGAAAGGAGAAGGGGTTGTGGACACCACCCTGGGGTACACTCCACTGGAGGGAGGCTGGGGCGGAGAAGCCCACAAAGGAACATAAAGAGGGATTGGATCATATTCCCATCTTACAGCCAAGTAATGGCAGAAGTTTCTTAAAAATCTCTTAGGTTTTCATCAGTTTATATGAAATCCTTTTATTAGTGGAAATGAGTCATTTCCCCAAATATTATACCATTGCCCCATTTCTTTGCTAGAGAAAAAATGTGTACAGCTCTGTCTCTTCATTAAGAAAGAACACATTTGTGTTTAAGAAGAGTTTACCTTCTGTGTTGGGCTTTTGTTTTTCTTTTTCTTTCTCTTTTTTATTTTTTTTTATGCACTCCACCACTCTTCATAAAGGAAACCGCTAGAAGAACAGTGGTGTGGGTTGTCCGTCCAGGGATTTTGCCTTTCTCTGGGAGGCAGCGGTGAGCTAAGTACGTTAACCTTTGCAGTTGCGTGGCTTAGCAGCCCGTAGGTGTGCAAGGTGGACAAGAGGAAGGCTGGCAGCGAGGAGATCCATAATCACCTGACGCTCCCATCCCGCGGAGGGATGATGAAAGAACGTGGGCTTTGGGACTAGACAGAGTTGACCATGAATTTATACCACTTACTATCTTTGTAAGCTGAGGCTAGAAATCACTGCCATCAGTGATCTCTTCAGAATCAATACCCCACAGAATTGTCTCAAGCGCTGGATGCAGTAGTGCCTGTAAGAGCACCCAGCAGAGGGCAGGGCAGACCAAATGGTGGCTCCCTCCCACCAGAGAGATACTGCCATGTCTGTGCATGGTGGCATGCCCTGCACGTGTGCAGCACGTGATTTAGCAACTGATGTATCAGAGTACGGCTCCTCTTCCCACAATGAGGTTGATGCAGCATGCTTCTGTTTCATTCCACTGTCCTGAGTCATTGTCTAAAGACACTCCCAGTAACGCTGGTGATTCCAGCATGGTAGTATCAATGACTAAAGCAATCAGAATCAGCAGACTTCTTAATTTTTATTGTGTTACTGCAAGAGGATCGGGCAGAAGGCTGTAATGTTCAGTACTTTTGTGACAGGCTAATTCATGTCCAGTTAACTTCTTTCTTAATTGGGAATAATAGGTAAGTACCATATCTTATAGTCTGACTCACTCCAATCTTGTTTAAAAGGCCTAACTCTGAAAATAAAGAGAAAGAAATATAACACTGTTGGCTTTAAATTGGAAAATGTTGTAGCAAATCGTGGTCATAATTCATAATCACTGTTTCGGAATTTTTCCTCAGGGTAAAATCATAAATTAAGCCCAATATAGCAATATAATTCATTATTTCACCCAAAGGAACAGTTATTACATATTCCAAAATGGTTGCAGGGTATTATATGATTTGCATGATAAATCTCCCTGTATGACTCATGATACAGATATATTAATGCCTTTGAGTTCGCAGTTGGTCAGGCTGAGTGGAACCAAATTGTTTTCCAAAGTTACATCAAGAAAATGCCTCCCTTTCTAAAAACACATTCACTTTACTTGCCTCAGGTAAAACTACCTGCATTTATTGATGTACTCCTTGGGATAATTTTTTAAAACATGAATGTGGCTTCTGTTTCTTAAATCCACATGAAAGGCATCTTCCAAGGCCCTGTCCCCTGAGGTAGGCCCGTAGAAACCCCCAGTGGCTGGCTGGCAGGGCTTGCCCGTTTCAGCTCATGGATCTAGAACAAGGAGTAGTGGAATCTGAATGCCACATAGTGAGAGCTGGACAGACCCTGGAGAGGCTCCAGGTTTACAGGGCACAGCAAATGCTGGCTTCCACCAGAAGGATGTGGCAGGGTCCATCTACTGTCGCATTATGGGGATCCTAGGGGATCGAGGTGAGGGTCACACAGCCAGGCATGTGAAGAGGTTTGGTACAGAGAAAGCACGTCTGGAAGAGTCCAGAAAGGGCCTGGGCAGGGGACTCCTGAGTTATGAGGGCCAGAGGGCTTTCTGGGATGGTCCCCCTGTGCTCCTCAGTTAGCTTTTCTTGGCTCTTTGTGATACAAATACTTCTCTTGGCCTCATTTTATACTCAAAGGCCTTTGTAGGAGTGATTTTCTTTTGAAAATTAAAGAGGATTAGCTTAGAAAAGGATTTCTGTAACAATATATTCACAATGTGCATTTGTATCCATTAAACCAGATTAGAAACCTTTTAGCAGGGCTTGATTGAAAAGTCTGACTGACTTCTAAATGGGATAAAACAGTCGAATAAATGATATTGCCTCACACGCATGTGACATATATACCATGTGCCAAGTACTGCTTTGAGCCCTTCAGCATATGTTCATTTATGCAACCCATATGGAAGAGAGTACTGCTGGCCCCATTTTACAGAGAGCTTTAGTCACCAGCCCTAGGTCACATAGCTCCCAAGTCCTAAGCTGTTCAACATGATGCTGTGCTGCCATGGTTGGAGGGTGGGGGAGGGTGCCCGCCTAGCTGAGGGAAAGCATCGTGTCTTGGTAAGAGACCTTAACAGCGTAGAGCAGATGGACCAATGTAGGGAGCCCAGAGCAGCAGCTGGCAACCACCATGCATGGAGGGCCCAACCTGCCCACCGCACCCACCATCTCGGCCTCTCACCTTCCTTTGCAATTCCGTAGGAAATGAGAATTTCCTTGATTGTGTTCAGGTTTGTCTTCACAAAGCATCTAGATACCCCTCGTGCTGACCTTGGAGACCAGGTCTTTCATTCAGCACCGCACCTTGCAAAGTGTGACCACAAAGAGAGAGATACTAGCTGCTGAGGCTCAGCGAGCTCTGGAAGAAGATGCTATGGGTGCATTTCCCAGTGCCTGGGAGAGTGAGATGGCTGAAAGCCACAGCGGGCCTCTAGGGTTTGTGAATAGAGGGTAGAAGTGGTCCCCACAGCAGCTGACCACTCACTTTGCATATCCAGAAACTGACACCCAAGAGATGAAATCATGATAGACAGCATTCACCGAGAACTTACTATGTGCCATGCACTTTGGTAGACAACTCACATGTATTCACTCATGTATTCCTTCTGACAACCCCACTAAAGTACTGTTACTATCCCCATTTTAGTGACAAAGACAGAGACACCCAGGGATTATTACCTCCAAAACAGCTTACTGCTTAGAAGGTGAGAGGCTAGAAGTCCAGCTGTGGCTTTGCAGCCTCAGGGTCAGGCAGAAAAGGATAAGAATCACCACATCTGTCCCCAAAGAAACTGACAGGCCCACCAGAAGCCAGTGACTGGCCCAGCATTGCCCCAGGGTTCCTACAAGGCCCCCAGAACTGGCTGCCATATCCACCTGGTACATGCACCACTACGCCTGCCACCCGGCAACAGATGAAGGGAGGCACACAGGTTTGCCATTTAGACAGTGTTGGAAGCCATCCTAAAACCTGGTACAAGTCAGTGTTGTCAGCAGCCTTGCTATGACCTAATTGTCCTGGGCCCTGCCAGCCTCCTTAAGTAATAGTGACCTTGTAGTTGTCTGGGAAATAGGCCTTTTGTGTTTTAAACACAGAGGCAGCTCTCCATTAAAACTGGTCATTGGCAAACCTCTCTCCTCAGCCCTTAGCACCTTTGATCCTTGAGGCACCTGGTTCTCTTCCTCTAGGGACTAGGTATTTTTCAGGTGGGGTGGAAGGAAATTAGGACCAGCATCTGATCCCACTCCTGACTGCAGTGGAGGGCGGACATGGAGCTATCAGAAGTAACAATTACGAAGAGGCCTAAGAGGAGGTGCCGCACATAAGTGCCTTATGCCACACGCCCTCATGTTGGGGAGGAAATAAGAAGAGCTTTGTTCCCAAGGAACAGGCCAGGAATAAATCACCTCGAACCACTAATTTTGTTTAGGAACAGTTGCAAAGCATAAAGGGGACTGTGGATTTAAAAGGGCAGGACTGTATTTTGTCCTTAGAAAAATTCAAGAAAATGCCCCCCCCGCCCAAGAAAAAATGAGTAGTACCTGAATTAGCCAAAGTGAACTGGTGCCTACATGTTTTAGTAATTACATGTTTTCCTTAAATACTGTCCTTTTAAGTAACTGTTGAAGTTAACAGAGCTGATACTTTCAAACTCAAAAGTGAAAGTTTTATTCTCTTAAATAGTTGTTGTCTTGCCTAATTAAAGGGGCCATAAGCAATTCTGTGTCAGCAGCCAGCAAGGCAGCCTGCTGTGGATGAGGTGGTCCTGCAGGGAGCTTTCCGCCCTTCCCAGAGCTTTGCCCCACTCCCCCTGTTTTCTGGCCTGGCAGGTCTGGAGTGCAGCAGATGCCTCCTTGTGTTTTGATGAGTAGCCGGGGCTGAGAACTGGTGTCCTGTCATGTGTGAGGCCCTGGGCTGGGCTCAGGGTCTAAAGGAGGACAGCTGCCCTCCACAGAGAGAAGACAGGTCCCTGAACAAGTGTGAGAAATGTCCTTGAAGAGCCAAGTACAGGGGAACTTGGTAACAAGAGTGAGGAAGTAAAAGAAGGTGATTCAGTCTGCCCTGAGGTATCAGATCGCTAGGAAGGTGCCTGGGGTTTTGAGGGACCTCGTGGAGTTCTGCAGCCAGGCAGGAAGCTAGCCTGTGCAGAGCAGAGCTGAGGTGGGAGATGTCACGTGGCCAGGTCATGGATAACAGTGTGCCTTAGACCTGATCTGTAGGGGCAACGGGCAAGGCCAGCATGAGGCATTCTGGCATGACCAGCACTTGAGATCACTTTGACCAAGGATTGGATAACAGGCTGGAGGCAAGTGAGAAATGATGAGGGTAGAATGTGGACAGTAGGGGAAGGGCTGAATACAGCAAGTGTATGTGTGGGGGCAAAACTGGTGGACTTAGGAAGGGGCGCATGTGTGAAGAGCACCTGCATAGAGCACAGCTGGGGTACTTGGAGGGGAGGGGTTCTGGGTGGGAAGGAGACTGCTGGGGAGGCCCTGCAACTCATTTCCGCCCTAGGACAACGGGAACAAGGTCGGGCTGTTGTATGAGTCTGTGCATCCCAGCGCAGGAAGTGCCAACATAGCCCATGGTGGTCAGCTGCCTCCCATAACCATTGTTTCCCTTGTATTTTTGGTTTACTAAGCAAGTGATAAGCCAGATCTTCAGTCGATTCAGAGCCTCTGGAGGCTTGCTTGTATTTATTCCTCCCACCCGTTACAGAATGCCTCGGAAAACATTTGTGGATTTGATGGTGGCTTTAATTGATATGAAAGAAAGAATAACTGGAATGCCTTTGCAAAGTTACATTCCACACAGTTCCCACCCTCAGGAAGCTCAGAGTGACACAGGAAGTTTGGGATGTACACAGTTTATTACAAGGCAGAAAGGGACTCCTATCCGAAGATATTTTCAGAAAATGGTAGGCCAGGGATAGGAATATGAGAAATAAGTTTGAGCTTAGGGGCCTGGGTAGGTCTCCTGGAGAAGTGGGGCCTGCAGGACGCATTACGGAGAAATGCAGGATGCCCCTGACTCCCTGCACATTCCGTGAGTTGAATGGACCCACAAGGACAGGGCTGTGGGGGCCTGCGGTGAGGGCAAGGAGCTATTCCTTGTTCCTGTCCATTCTCTGTGCTGAGTTTCAGGAGCTTCCATCCTTTTCTTTGGCCCATATCAAGCTGGCAAGAATGGCTGAGAGCGCAACTATCTGTGCCAAGCTCAGTTCCAAGAAGCTCCCATGTATCCCTGGTGTCAGGGCACCTGGCCTCACCCAACCTGAGCACTGGGAAACATGCTGGTCTGGCTCTGGGCCTCTGTCCCTGTTGAGCAGTGGAGTGGCCGGGGCATGGCTCTGAGGTCAGAGGGGCCCAGGGGCAGCTCAGCCAAGCTGCCGACCCCCCCCTTCCTCTCGAGACCCTCCCCACACCAGATCCTTCTCCATATTAAAAAATATGTATAGTCCTTCAGTATACTTCATGAGAGAAAACAACAACAAAAGAATTTTTTTAATAATGGTACCAGAGGCAGGAAGCCGACTGTGGGAGCCCAGGGGAGAGCGCGTAAGTAGATACAGCTACAGCCATAGCAGTCAGCTTGCACCCCTGGAGTGCAGTGGTTGAGACGGAAAAGTCGATTACCAGGCAGCACAGCTGTTTTTTCAAAATTTTCTCCTGAAAGCAGGGACGTTGTTCATACTAATGCTCTCGGTCATCCAGCACCGGCTGCCATGTTGCTGCAGCTGGAAATGGGGGCTTCGGCAGTGGTTCCTGGAGCACAGGTCCGCTTTCTTGTTAGACTCTTGCTTAAGTTCAGTATGATGTCATCCTGAGTGTGTTTGTTTCCTCGCAGTTTGAACAGGAAAATCAGCGACTCATTGGTGAAATGAACAGCTTGTTTGATGAAGTGAGGTATGTTTGTAGCTCCTCTGTGAGCTGATAGCCTGCTTTACAGCTGCTCCTCTGTGAGCTGATAGCCTGCTTTCCAGGAACTAGGAGCGTTATTTACCTTGGTGCCCAGGCATCCACATGGGGCCCCTGGGCTGGTGCAGCCCCCCTCAGCCATTTTGACAGGGCTGGGGTGGGCATGTGGCCTGAATCCACAACTTCCTCAGCCTGTGGGCCTGTGGGTTACCTCCCGCCTGCTGCCACTGCTGCGGGGACCCAGGTGCTTTCTACCCCAAGAGATGCAGGAGTGACTGCAGATTACCTGCGTGTAATTTCCACCACCATTTGGGCTATTTCCATGCAGTGACTCTGAAATGAAATGGGGCCCTCGTGAAGGACAGCTGACCAAGGGAAGCCCTCTTTTGCAAATGGCTCCACTGGGGTCTGCCTGCTCCCGTACCCACCAGGGGGTCAGGAATGCAGAAGGCAAGGCCTTGGTCACCCACACGTGCACCCATTGAACTCTAGTTTCTGTGGGAAGGCCTGCAGCATGTTGAAAGTAAGGCCCAGGACTTTGCAGAGCCTGTTGTATTGTGGACATGTCCCCCAAATCAAATCAATCCTGATGCTGCACTCACACAGCCTGAGGATTTTCTCAGCGTAGGTGTCAGCCTCCAAGGGGCTCTTCGCCTTCTGCCCTCAGATGGACCTCCTAGTCCTCCTCCAACAGCCTAGCTTTCCCTGTCCGCCCCTGCTACTCCCCCATGCCCAGATACTCACTGGCTTTTCTTCCCACATCTCCTCCCCTGCCCTCCTGCCACTGTGACACTGTTGGGATTCGTCTCTGCTTCCACCTGGCCAGGAGCTCAGCTCCCACCACTTTTCGCCTCCTGCCACTTCCTGTCGCTGCTTTGTGCTGGAACAGCAGTTAACTTCAGCCTGGGCCAGCTTCCGTTTGTAAATAGATGGGCCCCCACCTGTCCCCCAGGGTAGCCCAGGCCGCCCCTGACACAGGAAGGTGGCTAGCCCGAGTGTTTCAGATCCGACAGAACACTGCGTTGCCAAACCAAGATACGGCATTTTCTAAATGAATCAGAGGAGCTTTTTTCTTTTAACAGGGAGTTGGTTTGAGGGTAAATACACTTTTTTCTTTAACCCGCTGAGCAGTAACAAAGCAGGATCATCAGCATACTGACCTTCTGAATCCCCACCATGTGTTACCATGGTGACAAGGCTAGGCAGAGAACTTACTGGAGACTGCTTTCTGTAACTGGGGCATAACCAGACCCTCCCTGGTCCTTGACCAGTGACACAGAATGCAAAGGGCACTGCCCACACCCACCTCTTGGGACTGAGGCTCAGTTGGCATGGTAGAGTGGACTTCCAAAAAGCCCAGCGTGCTAGGCTACACCGGGAGACAGGGAAGGTGACCCAGTAAGGAGAGTTTGCCTTCCTCTCCAATCTCTTCCCCCAGCCGACATGGTATGCCCCCGTCTCTCCCACCTTCATGTAGAAGACAGGATTTCTTTAGAAATGTGTAACAGTCCTGTTAGATTACCAAGTACTAATAGTTAATATGTAATCTATTCTTCTTTTTATGAAGGCAAATCGAAGGGAGAGTGGTTGAGATTTCCAGACTCCAAGAGATATTCACGGAAAAGGTTTTGCAACAGGTAAAAACAAAAACAGAAACAAAGTAGCTGTATGTTTTAACTTAAAGGGGAATGTACTTGAGAGCGCAAGACATTTTTCCCGAGGGCTGCTACTCTGTGCAGCCAGGAGCAGAGCCATGTGTTGCTAGCAGGTGTGCGTGCGCAGAGCTCCTCAGGAAAAAGCTCTCACTACCCAGAGCTGCCTCTGCACACGTGTGATGGAGGAGGAGCTCCCCACAGGGGATCCACTGGCCCCACTGACCGCGCCATGTGGTGGCGCATGCAGTGGCACGTGGGGGGAGAGTCCAGGCCTGGCAGTCAGGGTTCTGGATGTGCTGGGTGAGCTAGGTAGCCCGGCCAGGCTACAGTTTCCCATCTATAGATTGGAGTGACCCCTGCAGGGTTGTTCTCCATTTGAGAGAGAACTACAGCACGATGCTGATGGGCAGTTGCTTTTCCGTCAGTAGAGTTACAAGAGCTCAGACCCAGGCCTCACACCGCGAAGTCCATGCCACCTCAGGGATGGTGTCTGCGTGGGAAATAGGATTGTTCTTTTCCAAGTACATTTTCTGAAATTCTTCCAGCCAATAACTGGCAAAACTTTTAGGGACCTAATAAATTTGCCCTTTTCTTTTTAGCACCCAAAGACTATGGGAACGTTTGAAAGACAAATTTTTCTCCAGTATGTTAAACTAAACTACTTGACTTAAAATACTTCTTTCAAAATGACTTTCCATAAACCACACAGCCCGAGTGAAATCACTGTGAATGAGGTACATGGCGTCTGACAGCAGTTTGGAGGTTCCGGTTCGTAGGAGTTGCTCTTTTTAATGACACTACCCTGCTTCAAACCTCCCAGCGGCTGCAGGGGGCCTGGAAGGGGTGTGCAGAGCACAGGCAGAGCCTTGCCTTGGCTCGCCAGGAGTTTCTTTCTTTTTTTATTTATTTATTTTTTTTGGAGACGGAGTCTCGCTGTGTCACCCAGGCTGGAGTGCAGTGTTGTGATCTTGGCTCACTGCAACCTCCTCCCGGTTCAAGCGATTCTCCTGCCTTAGTCAGCCTCCCGAGTAACTGGGATTACAGGCACGCCACCATGCCTGGCTCATTTTGGTATTTTTAGTAGAGACGGGGTTTCACCATCTTGGCCAGGCTGATCCCAAACTCCTGACTTCAGGTGCTCCACCCGCCTCGGCCTCCCAAAGCGCTGGGATTACAGGCGTGAGCCACCAGGCCCGGCCCACCGGGAGTTTCTAAGGCCTGAGGAACAATGTGTGTTTCTTGTTTTTTTCATCAGTGTTGCATTGTAGTTCATATTGATTCTCTCATTGGAACCTTGGCAGTGGTCACTTAGCTCACACTTCGAGATTCTCTAAAAAGGGGTGATGACAGGGCAAAGCCATCTCGGTAATATTCATTGCTGGGAATCAGAGGCCACAGGCTGCCTTCCTCCCTAAAATGTGTCCGGTTTCTCTAAAAACCCACACTAGCATTCATTCTGCCCCGACCGTGTTAGGATGCAGCTTCACCACCACCAAAAGGAGGAGAGAAGCAGGCACTCCTGCTCATAAGGACGTCTAGCACTGTTGTTGCTCCTGCGGGGCCAGACGCCCCCTGTGTTAGACCAGGATCCCACGCTCCTCAAGCTTTCCAAGGCTTTGTTTGGAGTAAACGTTTTCTGTAAGCATCCTGCATCCTATTTTGATTTTAAAATTTAGCCTGTTTTTTTTAAAGATACAATAGTAAAACACAAAGCACTGTTTTTGAAGCTAGCATATGTATTTTGAAACACATACATGTTAAAGCTTACTTCTGTGGACTTCAGAAAGAAATGAGAGACTAGAAGGGAAGCCTCTGGCATATGGTGGCTGCTCCACAAACAGTGGCTCTCAGGTTTTTGTCCCTGTCGTCAGCAAGTGGCGCAGGAGGGATGGTAGGTGCAGTGAAAGGAGCACTGCACCAAGATGGGGTCTCAGCGCTGCGCAGTGGCTCACGCCTGTAATCCCAGCACTTTGGGAGACCAAGGCGGGAGCATGGCATGAGCTCAAGAGTTCAAGACCAGCCTGGGCAACATAGGGAGACCCCCATCTCTACAAGAAAGTTTTAAAATTTAGCTAGGTGTGGTGGTGCATGCCTATACGCCCAGCTACTTGGGAGGCTGAAGTGGGAGGATTGTTTAAGCCCTGTCTCAAAAAAAAAAAGTCTCATCTCAGTCCTGCCACTTGGTTGCTATGTGACATGACTTTGGTCAAGTTAGTAAACTTCTCTGAGCCGTGAGTTTCCCTTTCAGAAAATAGGGGTAATACCTACTTCTTGGGGTGCTGTGAGGATTTGTGGCTGTGCAAGTAAAGCCGTTTGCCCTTGGTGACGGCTGCTGTTCTTGTCATGATATATGCTTCGGGGAGGAGGAAGTTGCTGTATAGGTCAAGCATCCCTAAACTTAAAATCCAAAACGTGAAATCATAAGTGCTCCAAAACCTGAAACTTTCTGAGTGCTGACACGACACTCAAAGGAAACGCTTGTTGGAAATTCTCTGAGTTGGAAACTCTCTGAGTTGGAAACTCTCTGAGTGCCAACATGACGCTCAAGGGAAATGCTCAGGGGAGCATTTTGGATTTCAGGTTTTTGGCTAAAGGATACTCAACTTGTATTTATCTTTTCTTCCACAGGAAGCTGAGATTGATAGCATTCACCAGTTAGTTGTGGGGGCAACTGAAAATATCAAGGAAGGCAACGAAGACATCAGAGAGGTAGGCACTGTTTGGGTTCCCCAGGTCCGACGTGGTGCAGCGCTGAGTCCAAGCAGTGGGTGTCAGTCTTACAGGCATAGCTGCCCAGGAGCCTTGCTGGGCAGAGCTCACAGGGCAGATCACAAACTTGTGTGACCGTGAGGCGATGGTCCATTCCAACAGAGCTGCGTGTGTTCATGAGACCCACCACCTGTCGCCCACCTTGGCTGCTGAGAGGCAGTGGCTCCCCAGCCTCCAAAGGAACAATCCAGGGTGGGTGGGGGTACTCCTGGCAGGGTCAGGCCAGCTCCCCATGTACAGAGATGCACACAGGTGGATGAGCTTGTTGGCCCCCACTGAGGGGTCAGAGCCTGGCCCTTATGGAGGACACTACAGCCATCCTGTTGAGGGGCTGTTTCTCGAGCTCAGTCCTCAGGGTTGGGTCACCACGGACATCGTGTTACTGGGAAATATAAAACTTGCGGTCACACTGTGCTCGGGGCCTTTAACCCTGGGACAGAAGGGAGTGATTCCGAGAGTATGCTGAGGGAGAACTGTGCAGGACACAAATGATGGCCACACAGAGGGAACTAGAACCCATTTGTCTTCTGGTGGATCTCAAACCCACTTTTTGGTTTTGCTTAGTAATTAAGCCATCTATTCAAGGTAAGCACAGATGGAGCAACACCCATAGTTACAGCCAGGATCAGGAGAGCACGTGGGAAGAGGGGGGCATTTCAGAGCTGCTCAAACCACATTCCTGTGTGATAAAAACCCCTGTGCTCCCGTCCCTGCCCAGGCCATTAAAAACAACGCTGGCTTCCGTGTGTGGATCCTCTTCTTCCTGGTGATGTGCTCCTTCTCCTTGCTCTTCCTCGACTGGTACGACAGCTAGCCTGGGCCGCGGGGGCCCAGCACGAGAGTCCGCATGGGCGCTCACAGACTGCGTGCTCCACGTACCTCCGGTGCTGGAGCATGGTAAGACCGGATTTTATCACAGTGCCATTGGAAGGGAAAGGGGTTCGGACAGACAGACATATTCCCCAAAGAGGGATACCCTGGGCCGATGGTGTTCAGCCCATTTAGCAGCTGAAAAAGAAAACAGTGCACACCAATGGGAAGCAGCCTGTGTAGCTATCATCAGGCAAGACAGACTGAATGCGGGAGCTGGTGATTAGCTGCTCCTGAACTTGAGGCTGCCTTGGCAGCGGGGCTGCTCCAGTAGCAGGGGCACAGCAAGCCTCGAGAGCCCCTAATTGTCTCAGGGTTCAAAGGAAGTCACTGACCTTTCCCATCCGGGAGCTTCAGGGAAGAACATAGTTAATAACGTCTCTCAACAAATGATTACTTCTTTGTTTCCTTGTGGCTTCTTGTCTGTCTGAGTCAACCAATACACAGACTTACTGGATTATAGAAAAGAAAATTAACATCTGCCTTGTTAATCTAATAAATACAATTACAGCCCCTTCATGTGTCGTCAGTGAGTCTAAGTTGAGAAATTCAGTGGCAGCCCAGCCATGTCCTATCAGGGAAGAAATGCAGGGGAGACTGGGGCCCTCCGTGAGGGGGCTGCCTGGCGTGCTGCTGCCCCCAGAGCAGGCAGGGGGTGTGGGAGGGCCAGTTTCCTGCCACTGGGTCCAAGGAGCCTTTGTTCAAAGGAGGAAGTGGGCCCCAGGAAGAACGGGCCTGCTGCTTTCGTGCCTGTGCATCTGACCTTCCGGGAGGTGTAAACAGGAACACCTATTGGCGACTGAAGGCGTGAGACATCTGGACCGCATCTGTACAGAAAGCATCCCAGCGCCCACATGGCATGAGACAGTCGGTACCGCGCCTGGTGAAATGCGTGTGTGTACAGACAGTCCACTGGGCAGCACCGCTATCCTCGTGTTCTTTATTTGCACAGAGTGAAATGTCAGAAGTTACATGTAAATGAGTTCACAGTCAATAAAGTCCACGTCTACTGGGAAATACAGGCTCGGCCTCTGCACTGTGCGCACATGGGCTTCACTTGTCTCTAGTCAGATGTGCAGGGAAGCTTTGGCACTGATTTATTGCTCTTGAGTCATTTTCCACAGCTTAACAACGCCCTCCTCAACACATGCCTCTGTGATGCACACCGCTGTGCCAAGGTCACAGTCTGTGTCTCCAGACACCCTTGATGATAAAATATATTTTCTGTCTTAGAAGCTATTTCAGGAAATAATAGTGGAGCTGACCACAGTCACCATGCCTGTTCACAACACATCTCACACTATTTGTCATTTATTTCTGATCTACTAAAAAACTGAAACTTTTGACATGTACACCAGAAACAACACATTCAAAAACATAGAAGAAACGTCTGTGAATGTCTTTTTTCTATTTAATTGTTTTACACACTTAGTTCATCTAACTGGCAATTTTGTAAACATAAACTTTAATATCAAGATTCAAACTGGAACAATTTTCTTACAAAGATCGTGAGTTGAAATTTGTCATTTTGTTTGCACAGTGCCACACCGGCCCCCCACCCCACAGCCTTTCCTGCCTGTTTCCCACATCAAGGGGTATCAGTTTCATAGAATAAAAATTAAAGTAGCCTTAGTTTAATAGAAATTACATTTCCACTTTTCCCACTCAGCTCATTTCTTTAAAAACTAACGGGGCTATTGGTGCCAATTTATTCATAATAGAAGTGAACGGAGGGCCGGTGCGGGTTCTTTCCTATCAGCTCATCACAGAGCAGACAGACCACCTGCAGGGAGAGAGTTCTGCACCTCCCGGGCCCAGGGCCATCTCTTCCCAGCCCGCTCCCTCACATGCTCTGCCAGTCTACACACACTGGAGCGAACCCCAGCTGTCGCCACCCAGGTGGGTGGTGCCCCTCCCTCCCTATCAAGATGCCAGAGTCAGAGGGGAGAGAGTAGTAAATCCACACCGAGCCTGCCACATTGCAGGGCCGTCCCACCCCGACTCAGGAATCAGCACAGGGAGGGGCAGGTGGGTCTCTTGCCTCATTCTCTATGCCACTCGCTACAGTGCATCTTGGCAGCAGTCAGCACAGTTACCTGCTGATGGCAGTGGAAGAAATGCGAAGTAGGCTTGCTCTTAGCACAGCGAGAGATCACTCTAGATATGGCTATGGAGGAAGGTTTGCAGACAGTAGGGTGGTTTCAAGAAATCAATTCCACAAAATGCATTTATCTGAGGTCCAAACCCTTGGCATATCCAGTGTAAATTTATTTTTTGACAGCATCCGATAAATCCCAGTAAAGGAGCTAAATGAAGATCTTAACATGAAAAGGGGTGTCAGAGCTCTTTAGGCAATGCTGAAATGCACTTGATTTTATGCCCGTGGGTGGTCGGCAGCAAGTTTTATTTGCAAAGCAGCATTAGCAAACAGAAGCAACTGCACCATAAATGAGTAACCTCTAAAGTATCAGTAATTATATTTAATGAAATGTCCCTCAAAGTCCCTTTGTTACTTGCAAGTGACACATTGTAAGGAACTTGCCCATCCCGCTAAGCTGACTTCTCAGCCGCTTCAGTCTCCTGCTCAGACAGCTTCTCCTCGGACAGAACTGACATCCAGGGCGATACAGAGCGTGTGATGCTCTGCTTGGCCAGGTTGTAGTGGTTTATGACTGTGTAAAATTTCTCCCGGGCACTGGAGTCTTGCTCCGCGTAGTAGCTCTCCAAGCCTTCCGGGATGCACTGGGTGTTCTGAAAGACAAGAGGCCACTGAGAGCACGCATCGGTGCAAGAGGGGCTGCCAGTGTGTCTCCAGTTGGCGGCCAGCAGTTACTGAGCACCTTCCCTGAGCTTGGAGGAAAAGATACGGTGATGAGCAAAAACGGGCATAGATCTCGCCCTCGGAGTGCACAGCACAGGGGAAGCCTGGCCTTGATTATTCTTCATAGACTGGCTGGTGAGTGTCATGGCAGATGGACACTTGGGCTCCAAGGGCGCCAGTGTAATGGGACAACAGGCCTTACTTCACTGAAGATCTTGCACTAGTTGTCATTTTTAATCAATTGGAAAACAATGACACTTCCGAAATGTCCAGAAACAACCAATTCAAATGAGGACGGAAGGGAAGTGAGAAGGGCTTCCCTCGAGCTAGGTTCTCAGCAGAACGTAGCTAGGTGAGACGAGGCCGGGGCAGCACTCAAGGCAAAGGAAACCAGAGCGGAGAGAGGCCTTGGGGCAGGAGTCAGAAGAGCAGTACTGGAAGGAGCTGGGAGGGGGTCCTGGTGACCCAAGGAGCAGCTGGAGGCTGCTGAGGAGCTCAGGAGGGGCGGGGGTGCCAGAAACTATCCCCTACAGGCTACAAACCCTGCAGAGGCCAAGGCCTCCTAGGGTTGTATGTGGAATTCTGTTGTGTGGGCATTCTGGGGGGAGACCGTTCATCACTGTCATCAGCTTGTTGGGAGTCTAGGGCCAAAAAACGTTAAGGTCCGGCCGGGCGCAGTGGCTCAAGCCTGTAATCCCAGCACTTTGGGAGGCCGAGACGGGCGGATCACTAGATCAGCAGATCGAGACCATCCTGGCTAACACGGTGAAACCCTGTCTCTACTAAAAAATACAAAAAACTAGCCGGGCGAGGTGGCGGGCGCCTGTAGTCCCAGCTACTCGGGAGGCTGAGGCAGGAGAATGGCGTGAACCCGGGAGGCGGAGCTTGCAGTGAGCTGAGATCCGGCCACTGCACTCCAGCCCGGGCGACAGAGTGAGACTCCGTCTCAAACAAACAAACAAAAAAAAAAAATGTTAAGGTCCTGCAGCCAAGGCTGGTGGCCTGGCAGTACAGGAGCGGACCTAACCTACTGCCCCACAGCTAGAGGTGGTGTTGGTGGGGCACTAAGTGGGCATGGCAGTCAGTGTGCTCATACAGCTTGGGGATCCCACACCATCCCCCTAAGGAAGGCTTACAGAGTTTGCTAATTGTCTACCCATTTTCCCCAGGGAGTTGAGCAGGGCATGTGGCACCCACCAAAAGACTACATTTCCCAACCTGCCTTGTAGCCAGATGAAGCCATTGACTGATTTCTGACCAATGGGATTTAAGTGGATGTAACCAACCCGGTTCTGCACTGGGCCCTCAAAGGGAAGCTACCTGCCCTCCGCCATTCTGCCCCCTTCTGGGCCAGCTCTGACCATGCAGAGGACAAAGCCCTGGGGGCTGGCAGGGCAGCAAGAGACAAGGAATCGGAGCTCCGGGATGACTTCGTGGGTCCCACACTGCCTTCAAGCTTGGAGTTTAGTGTGAGAGCGTAATAAACCTTCCACCTTGGCAAAGCTGCGACTTTTTGTGCGTCTAAGCAACCAAAGCATTACGCTAATAGCCAAGAAGAGTCACTTTATGAAATAGGAAAAGTGAGACTGCAGTTGAGTCAGGGGTCTCCAGCCTTAGCCACCATCACCGTCACCTGGGAAGAGTTTAAAAACTCCAGATTATCAGGCCCTCCCCACAAAAGTGTGACTTGGCAAACTTGTGCTGTAGTAATCGGTATTTTTAAACATCTCCCCAATAAGCCTAAGGTTCAGCCCTACTGAGTCCAGCGTCCAAAGTGGTCAAGGCCACTTTGCTGGTACGTGGCGAAGGCCCCTCTGACGTGCGGGCTCATGTGACACTGCCTGGCTGCTATGTAGTGTCAGGAGCAGACACGGGGCGAAACACGTTTCGCTGAGAGAGGAAAAGGGGATCTCAGATGTTCTCACACGAGCAGATTTGGAGGCCTGAGTGTGACCTGGCGTGTCTTGTTCTTTCTCTAAGGGAGTGAGCTCCTGTCTCCATCTGGAAATTCTTATGCTGGATGCCTGCTGTGTTTAGGAAAAGGAATGTCAGGGTGAGGTTAGCAGGTGGGCCGCCCATCAGGTTTATCTCATGGCGGTTCTGTGCTAGGCACCAGGACCACCAAAAGGAGCGCGATACAGCCCAGGCCCCAGCACTGCTGAAATCGGCCCTGCTGGTCCCCTTGCCCTGCCTGTGGTCTTCACTCAGAAAACCCGAGCTCATGCTGCTGTAGCATCAGGAAGTGGCAGGCCTGTGTTGTCCTCTGCAGAGGGAGGGTGGTACCTACCTCAGGTCGTGGCTGACAGATCAGATGTGATGTTCTGTGCCCCAGCGCTGGCACACAGAGCCACTACGTGGTCATGACTAGGGGCTGGGAAGATGGTGAGGGGGTGGGGAGGGGCCGTGGGTTGGGGGTGCACTAGACAGCACTTGGGTCTTACAGAGGTTTATCAGGAAGTGGATTCTGGCAGCAAATCCACACCCCCATTCCCTGCAGGCCAGGCCCTGTGGTTCAGGCGGCGCCGGGGGTTTTCCCTGTTTTGGCAGCTGTGGCTGCTGCCTGTCCTCGGAGGTAAGCGACTCACCTCCACTGGCTTAGGGCAGGTGTACAGGGATCAGCTCCTGATGCCACCCCGCCCCGTGGGGAATCCATTCTCTTTGTTACCAGCTCGTTGAACCCTGAAGTCTAAAGATGAGAATACTTTATACCTGTAAGGCCCTTGTGAGCAAAGAGCTATTTTCAGAAGAGAAATGACAAATGGAATGTGCTTCTCACCAACACTGCCCCTCGTCCAGCGTTCAGGGGCTGCCACTGGCAGGAGGGCAGCACTGTAGGAGAAGGGAAGCTTTGGGGCCAGGCCCACCGCACCAGCTGAGTTCACGCGGAAGTGCTTTCTCTGAGAATCTCAGGTCCCTCACCTATAAAATGGGGCTAATGAGTCACACCACCGTGTTGCTGAGGACGCAAGTCAATGCACGGTGGTTCATGTTAAGAAGCCGGGATGTGCCTCAGGTCACAGAGTGGACAGAAAAGATAAAGCCCAAAGACACCACCTAAGTACAGCCTTTTTACCACCAGCGTCTTGATCTCAGCCCCCACCAGGATGTTGGGAAGCATCTGACACGCTACAGAACAAACAGCCCATCGGACCGGCCAAACTCCCCTCCAGCCCACCGCGACGCCCCTTCACGCCGTCCTCTCCATCTGCCGCTCATCATCCCTCAGGGAAACGGACCACGGGTTCCCCTCTTCCCTCCCACCTTGGCGCCCAGCAGAGCACTGCAAGACCTGATGTGGCCAACACCTGTGGAGTGGCGGCCCCACTCAGGGCTGGCATACGAGATGGCTCAGAAACGGCCCTGCCCTCCAGGTGCCCCGCCCAGGGAGAAGGACAGATGGAGTCCCCACATGCCTCCCACACAACGTGGCTACCTGAAGGCAAGGCTGGGGAGACACCTCGGTGCCCGGGGTGGCAAGCACCCCAGGGGGTGAAGGCCTTCCCAGTGGAAGCAGAACACAGGGGCCTTGTGAGCACAGATGGGCCCGGGAAGGCTCCCTGCGACACTCCCGCCACCCACCTTCCCATCTCATACAGAGCTGCCCTCACCTGTGGGGCGTGCATCGAGGGGCGCGTGGCCCAGCTGGGCCTGCATGTGGAGGAGTTGGGGGGGCTCCCCACCTTCTCTGGGCCTCATTCCCTCACCTGTGAAGCGAAGCTGATGACAGACCTGTCCTGTGAGGCATGGGAGGACTGAGGTAGCTAAGTAAGTGTGCTCTTACCAGCACCCGGCACTCGCTCAGCACTGGAAACGAACAGCCACTAAGGGCCGGGTGCGATGACTCATGCCTACAATCCCAGCACCTTGGGAGGCTGAGGCTGGATCACTTGAGCGAACCCAAGCGTTCGAGACCAGCATGGGCAACAGAGCAAGAACGTGTAACCTGTCTCTACATGAAAAAAAAAAGAAAGAAAAGAAATGGCCAATATAAAGGGAAGAGTCAGTATAAAAATGTGGGATTTGAGGCAATTCCCCCATAATGTTTAAAACTTTTTTATAATACTCGTGTAGTAATTTCACGGTTTAAAAAAAAAAAAAAAGGCAGAGGTAGAAACCTAGTGTCCTCTCAGGCCACATCTGCCTTTTTGACCCTCCTCATGATATGCCTCAGCTTGGGGCCACTGGGGGTGGCTGCCCAGAAACAGCCTGTCCCCTCCCCACTGTCTGGGGCTCTGAGGTCCCTGCCCTCACAGTGTTGAGTCCAGCGTGCACACAGTAGGAGGCACTTAGTAAATACCGCACGTGCTGACTGTACCGAGTGAACTGAAGGGCGTGACCCCGGGCTCCACGAAGAGCCTGTGTATACACCCTCGGCCACTGGTAAAATGGGGATATAACCATCCACCTCACAGGGCTTCTGGGTGCATCCATGAGCAACTGGTATACAAGCCCCACACAAGCTGCCCAGCGTTGACAAGCACACGCACAAATATGGAAGAAAGAGAGCGGGGGGACTTCATCAGCTCACACGTCTCCTTTCTCCAGCTTCGGCCAAGGGCAGCTGGATACAGACCAGCAGCTCCCTGGCCCTCCCAGGTGCCTTCTCCAGAAAGGACACCCCCTCCTTCGATGCTAGTGGAAAATGCCAGAGTCCCACAGGACATCACTCCAGAACAACTTCTCAGGGGACCCTCCATTCCCAAGGCTGTCCGTGAATGGGAATCACCTGGAGGGCCTTTTAAGCAACAGGTGCGGGGCCCCTGCCAGTGTGGCCGCCAGTCTCATCTGCAGCCGGGCACAGGACCGGGGCTTCATCTCCTGGGTCCTCTCCCACCCAGGCCAGGTAGCCAGCGGGACTTGGGCTTGCAGGATGGGAAAGACAGTTTTAGCCGCCCCCTCCTTCCCGTGGGGAACCTGCTCCAGGCCCAGAGAGGATAAGCCAGGAAGGAAGTCCGGGGCAGCCGGTGAGCCGCTGGCCTCAGTTATTTGTAAGTAGCCGGTTTTGGTGGGGACTTCTGGGCCCCAGGAAGCTGTCCTCTGCTGTCCTCTCTCCTGCTCAGGGCCAGCTCCTGGGCCAGCCCATGCTCCCTCTCCATGACATCGGCCTCCCTGAGTAACTAGCTCTGCACAAGGCCCTCTCCTTTTACCCCCTCTGCCTCCCAGATTAAATCAGTCCTCCAGTCTGTAGTCTCCCCTCCATCCCCAGTGCCCCAGTCTTCTCTTCCCTCAGCCACTGCAGCAGCCTCCTTTGTCATCTCACTGCCCCGTCTCTCCCTTCCAACCTCCAGCCTCCCCAGATTACCCGAGAGATCACCCTATCACTTCCCCTCCTCCAGGGGCCTGTGTCTGGCACTCAGGGTGCACCCGGTCTGGCCGTAAGCTGGTTCGCCCTCCACTGCCTCCCTGTGCCTGCAGCTGGCCCCTCACCAGCACACCCCCACCAGCACGCCCCCACCGCCCACTGTTCCCTCTGTGCTCCTCTAACATCACACACCCCTTCCCGCTGGGTCAGGGCCAGCACTGCCCTCCTTCCCTGAAGCCCACACCCTCTGCTTCTGTTTGTGGTAAAGCCCTGGTGTCCTCTTAGCCTCCAAAACAGACTCAAACTCTTCCAGCCCCAGCCTAGGGCATGGACAGGGGTTTGCTGAATAAAACATGAGTGAAAGGGTGAGGGCTTTCCTCGGTTGGGCACACTCCCCCAAGACCCGCATGCTCCCTGGCTTACCTCCTGGAGACCCGCTCCTCCAATGTGGACCGTCCTTCTAGAAACTACCACCCACATGCCCATGCCCAACCCCAGGGCCCTCTTTCCTGTCTGTCTATAGCCTTTGCACTCAGTGTATGATTGACTTCTTCACCATTCTTTTGAGAATGTAAGAGCCTCACAAAGGCAGGCAGCTGCACCTGACTGGCTCTCGCCTGTGTTCCAGCGCCTAGAACAATAGCAAGAGCTGCTGGCACGGGGTGGGTGCCACGTACATGCCTGTCCAAGGAAGGAAGAGCTGAATGTCGGGAGCCTGAAGGACAGCATGACGTGGAAGAAGAAAAAGGGACTTAGGCTGGACAATGTGAAATCCAGCCTTTCCTGCTAATTGCGTAAGGACTCTGCGTCCTCATATCGGCAAAAAACAAAACCTAAACGAAACCCAAACCTAAGTTACCCAGTGACAGCTGACAAGCCAGGCTTCCCTGTGCACGTGCTCAGTGCCAGAAACAGTTGGCTTCTCCTGCTTTATTTTAATCTCAGCAGTGCCAAGCCCGGGAAATGAGCATCTCACACTGACTCTGGGAAGTTCAGAGCCAGCTACGGAGTGTATGAATAACGGGAGCCCACAGCAAGCGCGTTTTACAGCCACGTGCGGCCTAACAGCATTTGGGTCGACGATGGACCACGTGCCATGGTGGCCCCATAAGACAACTGCGGAGCTGAAAACTCCTGTCGTCTGGTGACCTCACAGCCACTGTCTGGACAGAACACAACACATGCCTCACGTTCGCGGAGGTGCTGGTGTAAACACACCCCCTGCACTGTCAGCTGTATAAACGTCTTGCACATACAATTACATACAGAACATAATACTTGACAGTGATAATAAATGCCTATGTTACTCGTTTATGTTACCATACTATACTTTTTAATCAGTATTTTAGAGTGTATGCCTAGTTATTAAAAAAAAAAAAAGTTAACTCTAAAAGAGCCTCAGGGAGCTCCTCCAAGAGGGATTCTGGAAGAAGGCAATGTTATGTTTTGTTTTGTTTTGTTTTTAGATGGAGTCTCCCTCTGCTGCCCAGGCTGGAGTGCAGTGGCGCAATCTCAGCTCACTGCAACCTCAGCCTCCCAGGTTCAAGCAATTCTCCTGCCTCAGCCTCCCGAGTAGCTGGGACTACAGGCACCTGCCACCACACTTGGCTAATTTTTGTATTTTTAGTAGAGGGGGTTTCACCATGTTGGCCAGGCTGGTCTTGAACTCCTGACCTCAGGTGATGCTCCCACCTCGGCCTCCCAAAGTGCTGGGATTACAGGCGTGAGCCACCACACCTGGCCTGGCATTGTTATCCTAGGAGATGACAGCCCTGTGCCTGTCACTGCTCCTGAAGACCTTCCAGTGGGACAAGGTGTGGAGGCGGAAGGCGGTGATACTGTTGATCCTGACCTTGTGCAGGCCTACCTAATGTGTGTGTCTGTGTCCTTAGTTTTTAACAAAAATGTGTTGAAAATAAAAAAAAAAAGTGAAAAATTTTTAATAGAAAAAGCACATGAAGAAAAATAATATACAGTTGTGCAATGTGTTTGAGCTTTAAGCTAAGTGTCATTACAAAAGAGTCAAAAACTTAAAAGTTTACAGGCCGGGCATCGTGGCTCATGCCTATAATCCCAGCACTTTGGGAGGCTGAGGTGGGCGGATCACCTCAGGTCAAGAGTTCGAGACCAGCCTGGCCAACATGGTGAAACCCCGTCTCTACTAAAAATACAAAAATTAGCCGGGTGGTGGCGGGCGCCTGTAATCCCAGCTACTCAGGAGACTGAGGCAGGAGAATCACTTGAACCCAGGAGGCAGATGTTGCAGTGAGCCAAGACTGCGCCATTGCACTCCAGCCTGGGCGACAGAGTGAGACTCCATCACATAAAAAAAAAAGGTTTATGAAGTAAAAAGGTTACAGTGAGCTCAGGTTAATTTATTACTGAAGAAAGAATATGTTATGAATCGAGTGTAGCTCAAGTGTCCAGCGCTCACTCCGTCTACAGGAGTGCACAGTCACCCCTGGGCCTTACATTCGCTCACCACCCACTCCCTCACTCACCCACCCAGACCAGCTTCCAGTCCTGCACGCTGCATTCATGACGGAACTGCCCTATTCAGGTGGACCATGCATTATCTTTTATACCATGTTTTTACTGGATCTCTTCTATGTTTAGATACACAAATACCATCGTGTGACAGCTGCCTCCATTGTTCAGTTCAGCAACATGCTGTCCAGGTTTGTAGTCTAGGAGAAGTCGGCCATACCCTACAGCCCAGGTATGTAGCAGGCTGGGCTGTGTGGGTGTGTACAGTACACTCTGTGAGGTTGGCACAATGATGGAATCGCCTCACAATGCGTTTCTCAGGACGTATTCCTGTCACTAAGTGATGCATGGCCAGGCCTCCTCCTGGCTCCGTCTTCTCTTTCCACCCTTATCTCCTCTCCCTTTCTTTTCTTTAACCCTGTTGCCTTGCATGCCACTTGTGGGCTTTTTGGAATGACCATTATACATGCAAAGCGAGCATTTCCATGCCTGTAGAGAGCCCAGCACCAGTGTGGCTCCCGCAGTGGGACAGACAGAAGAGGGACACGGGTCAAGAGGGTAGGTGTGCCCCCCAGCCCTGCTCCCCAGTCCCTGCGTGGCCTTGGGTGAGGCCTTCCTCTCTCTGGGACTTGGCTTCCCCCAGTACGTCCTCTCTCTTTCATGTGGCGGACATGGCCCCTCTCCCTCCCTCCCCCAGAGCAATCCGCTGGGACCCGGTAGGTATCACCCTGGGCACTTCCCATGGCAGCCCCTGGCTGGGCCCGCTTTTGAGGAGGGCCCTTCCCTGGACTGCTGAGGTCAGCTCCCAGGGGCCGAGTCCAGGAGTTTCCTTCCTGTGGGTCTCATGTGTCCCCTGCCTCCCTGCCCCGCTCTCTAGCTAAGCCTTCCGCAGGGACACTCCTGACGCTGGCCCTCGGCTGCTCTGAGGCCTGTCCCTGGGCCAGCTGAGGGAGATGGCAGGAGCAGTCTTGAGTTCAAGGGAGAGAACAAGGAGGTGCAAAGGCATCCCAAGGCCTCTGGGGGAAAACGGAGCTTTACCTTGAGGACGAACCCATCGGGGCAGGCGCGATCATACTTGTACACCTTGTAGACGACCAGGAAGACGACGCAGGTGAGGAAGGCCAGGGCGAAGAGGACCAGCACAGAGACCTGTGGGCAGAGGCGGGACCGTCAGGGGTGGTCGGAAGGCAGCAGGACAGACACACACACCCCCGCACACGCGGGCCCCCCAATACACAGCATGTGCAGAGACTGCCTCTGGAAGAACCTGGGGAGGGCAGCTGAGGACATGAGGTTAGGAGCATCACTTTTCACTGGGCAATTTTTTGTAACATTTTAATTTTTCACCATATTAATAAGTGACCTTCATTTTAAATTAGTTATTTTTAGTACCCAAGGTCCTGCAGAGAGCTCAGGGTACAGATATGACGAAGCCCCACTGTTGCCCAGGCAGCTCTCGGGCCACTAACACACATGTCTGAGAAGGGGGGTTAGCTGCCCACTGCCCCGTCACGGCCGTGGTGCATCAGCTACCAGCCAAGCATCCACTCAGCAAACGTGTCCTGAGCCCCGGGCTCAGTGCTGGGACGGAGTTTCACACGGACACCAGCCTGCTTTTGCGTGGGGCCAGGAAAGACAGAACCTCTGCAGCCCCATCAGCCTTTGCCCTTGGCGGTTTCCCGTGTGGTTAGTTAGTGTCCTCAAGGACAGGGATTCGGTTTTCTTCACCATGGTGTGCTGAGCACTAGACAGCCCCAGCACACAGTAGGTGTTCACCTGGTGTTTACAGATGAACTCATGGCAGCTGGCGTGGAGGGGGACAGCCTGCCCCAGCTGGAGGGCATGGGGCATGTGTCACTAGATGACACTGGACTTGGACCTTGAAGGCACTCACCCGGCTGCCAGGGAGCCTGGCAGAGATGAGAGTATGTCTTAAAGCCAAAACGGGCCGGGTGTGGTGACTCACGCCTGTAATCCCAGCACTTTGGGATGGCGAGGTGGGTGGATCACCTGAGGTCAGGAACTTGACACCAGCCTGGCCAACATGGTGAAACCCCATCTCTACTAAAAACAAAAGTTAGCCGGGCATGTTGGTGGCCACCTGTAATTCCAGCTACTCTGGAAGCTGAGGCAGGAGAATCGCTTGAACCCGGGAGGCAGAGGCTGCAGTGAGCTGAGATCGCACCACTGGACTCTAGCCTAGGTGACAGAGCGAGACGCCACCTCAAAATAAATCAATAAAAAGCTAAAACAGTGTGCAGATGGCCCCTCCTCCTGCCCAGAGAGGCAGAGAAAGCAATGAGGCTCCCTGGCCAGGTGGGAGGATGCCGGGCACCAGCACATGGCAGGGCCTCCGTAATCTTAGTCTGAACATGCACAGAGCTGCTTGCTCCCCACCGCCCCTCCCAGCAGCCTGGGAGCTACAAGGGGCTGCGACTCTCCCCTGGCCACATAGAGACCCTACAGCCAACAAGGTTGAAGAACGGGGAGCTCTGCTGCTTCCTAAGGCTGCAGTCCCAAAGCTCCACTGGGTAGACCCTCCAGCAGAATGCCCTCCTGAGCCCTGCCCGCCTCAGGAACTCTAGGCTTGGAGTCTCCTGACACCATGGGGCCCCCGGTTCCCGTCTGTGAAAGGAGACCAAGGGCATCCCAGGCACTGGTCCTGGGGAAGCAGGAGATGTGCGTGAGAAAGTGCCCTATCAGCCGTGCAGCATGGTCACCTAGAAGACGGGTGGCCAGCCCTGCCGTGAATGCTGCGGTCACTCTGGGCAACCCTCCTTCTCTTTGGGAGCCCCTATGCACCCCCTGCAAGCAGCCCAGGCCCCAGCACCAGGGCCCACGGTGCAGATTCCGCCTGCAGCTGCGCCCTCGCAGCTTACCAGCCCACCACCTTGGAAGCCCCTGAACCTCTCTGAGCCACAGACTCCTTGTCTATGACATGGGACGACACCTCCACCACCTCTCCGTCTCTGCGAGGCTGCAGATGCCTGGAGAGCCACACTAGTCACTGCAGCTCACCCCCTGCCTCTACTTCCCAGGGGTCTTCACCTCCAGGCCTCATAATTGTCCCCGAGCCTGCATCTTGACTGCAGGGAGCCCTGGCCGCAGGACCAGCTGAATGGGGTGGCTCAGAGCCGAGGGACGTGGCCTCTCTGCTGTCAGATTCCTGTCCATTGTGCTGCCAGATTCATCGGTCCCAGGCGCTCTCAGCACAGTGCCCGAAGCAGGACAAGGGCTGCACCAAGACCCTGAGACCCCAGCCCAGGCTGCTCTCGAGCTCCACCTGGCTACCTGCTACACCCCATCGCCCGCCCTCCCATCTCCCCGGCTCACACCCACTACAGCTCCAATGAGACCTGTCCCCTCTGTGTCCCTTCACCCAGGGAGGGACCCCTCAGGCCCCTGGCAGGGAGATTCACATCCCCTCTGGGGAGGCCCATCCTCCTGGTCCCCAAGTCCTACCAGTTCCTCCGTCACGACTCCCGCCTCCACTCCCCCAACCCCGACCGACCGTGGGTTGCCTTCTCAGGGCCATCACCCTCTCTAAGGGCCAGAGAAACTTCAGTCCACTGGGACAGCCTACAGCGCATACGGAGCCTATGCCTGACAAAGGACGCAGACAGGATGGAGCCAGGCTGCCCCCAGGGCCGCAGCGCCCACAGGGAAAGGCGCCGTTTAGTCCGGATCACAGCTGCCGTGCACAGGCCGCCGCGCAAGGCCAGGGCAGCAGAGCGCGGAGCTGTGGTGAAGCAGGCAATGCTGGCCAGAGAAAGAAGGCGCAGCCATCCGACGCATTTGGCAGCCAGAGGCAGTGGCAGGAGCCCAGCCGGGGAGGGCCGCCTGGGGATGACAGCCGCAAGCCCTGATGATGCCTGGGGTCGGGACAGGCTCTGGACAGGGGCCGGAGCACAGACCCTGCGGCTCTAGCTCACTGGCCCAGAGTCCAGCACCTGGCTCCAGCCTGTGAATGGCAGTGAAAGGAGCGCCTTCCAGGGACGGTCCCGGGATGCTGAGGACAGCGCCTGGGCGGCGGGAGCACAGCAAAGCCGTCTGCTGTCACTGCTGTTATCCTCACTCTCATTTCCTCGCTGGCCCCGGGGTGGCGCCTGGCAGGCAGCAGAGCGGGCTCTCAACCCTCTAACCAGCTGCCCTGTCGCATGCTCACCCGGGGCCACCCTGCCTTTCTCCAAGTCTACAATGCAGGGCTGCCTCACTCAGGGTAGTCCAGAGGACTTGGTTCCATCTAACTGGCCTCCTTCATAACCCTTTATATTTTATTCTGTGCATCTGAAAACACTATTCTGAGAAGAGACCCAAGCTACCACAGGTGAAGATGTCCTGTTAGAAGAGGGTTTCAGGGCCCGGGCGCGGTGGCTCACACCTGTAATCCCAGCACTTTGGGAGGCAGAGGCGGGTAGATCACGAGGTCAGGAGTTCGAGACCAGCCTGGCCAACATGGTGAAACCCCATCTCTACTAAAAATATAAAAAATTAGCCGGGCATGGTGGTGGGCACCTGTAGTCTCAGCTACTTGGGAGGCTGATCACTTGAACCCGGGAGGCGGAGGGTGCAGTGAGCCAATATCGTGCTATTGCACTCCAGCCTGGGTGACAGACTGAGACTCCATCTCAAAAAAAAACAGCCGGGCGCGGTGGCTCAAGCCTGTAATCCCAGCACTTTGGGAGGCCGAGGCAGGCGGATCGCGAGGTCAGGAGATCGAGATCATCCTGGCTAACACGGTGAAACCCCGTCTCTACTAAAAAATACAAAAAACTACCCGGGCGAGGTGGCGGGCACCTGTAGTCCCAGCTACTCAGAGGCTGAGGCAGGAGAATGGTGTAAACCCGGGAGGCGGAGCTTGCAGTGAGCTGAGATCTGGCCACTGCACTCCAGCCTGGGCGACAGAACGAGACTCCGTTTCAAAAAAAAAAAACAGAGGGTTTCAAGTTGAAGAGATGAGGCATCATTAAACCTGTTTCTCCAGTTAGGAAGCCACATCAGTTTGGCTCCCCATCTGTCTAGGTTTAGAAAGAACCCCCATTCTCTACTGCAGGGCTGTGGGGGAACAGCCTCCTCGGGCGTGTCCTCCAAAACCTAGCCAAGCCTTTCCCACAGGATCCCGGGCCTGACGGCTGAGGGGCCAGCAGAACCGTGCAATGAGAACATGAGAGTCCCTGGAACAGTCGAGGGGAGAAGGCAAAGAAATACATCCAAGGAGAGTCAGCAGGTGGCCCGGGGTGTGGCAAAGCGCCCCTACAGGCTGAGCTCTCTCTTCCCCCTGCCCTGTGCAGACTCCGGGGCTGGGCTCTCCTCTGCCACTGCAGGGCACGGCGTGGGGTCCATGGCCTAAGGAGAGAGAGGGCCACGGGCCTTGCCAGAAGCTGGCTCGGAGTTGAATCCTTTAAGCTGCTGGCTGTGTGATCTTGAACAGGTCCTCTGGCCTCTCTGGGCCCCACCTCTCATCGTCCAAATGGGGGCACCACGCCTCACACCCTGGTGCATCTCAGGAGAAGGACAAGAGACCAGGAGTTGACAGCACGCTGGGCCCTCAAAAAGAGATGCTGAAGTCCAGCCCCCAGGATCTGTGAAGGGACCTGATTTGAAAATAGGGTCTTTGCGAATGAGGCCATCAGGGTGGGCCCTAATCCAACCAAACTGGTGTGTCCTTCTAAAGAGGGGAAATGTGGATGCAGACAGACACGCACACGGGGAGCGGGCCGCCTGAAGACGGAAGATGAGAGAGCACTGTGTCTACATAGCAAAGCCAAGGATGGTGGCAACCTCCAGGAACTAGGAGGGGCAAGGACAGAGTCTCCCCTGCAGGTTTCCAAGGGAGCACAGCCCTGCCGATGCCTCGATTTCAGACTTCTGGCCTCCAGTAGTGGGGAGTAAATTTCTGTTGCTCTGAGTCCCCCCAGTTTGTGGTACTTTGTTACGGGGCCCCTAATAGCAGACTGACTTCAGAGGGCTCAGGACCGGCTCCCCTCCCCTGCACTTGTTCTCTCTGCCATTACCCCGTTCCTTCCGCGCCATGCCAGGCTGCCCTGCCCTCTCTCCTCCGTGCCCTTCAAAGCCCTGGCCAGGCCCCCTGCCCCAGGAAGGCTCTGGAACATCCCAGCCTCTATCGGGACACCAATCGTGCATGCGGGCACCAAGGAGCCCAGCACCTATTTTTTCCTAATTAAAGTGAAATAAAAGTGTGTCACAGTTTGGAGACTTTCCTAAGTCCCTGCCCCCTCCCCATGAGATACTTAGAAGGATTCTGGAACAATGGATGACATTACTGAGCCAGACATCGCATTTCCTCCAGGACCGTGCAGTATCTTTTAAGCTTTCTCTACAACAACATGCCATGATCGTAAGCATCTTGGACATCCACGACCACCAGCAACTCCATCTTTCAACCAATTGGAAAATACTTAAAAATGGACAAACTAGCCATTCACTGCCAGGGACTAACAGTGAGATAGCCCTGGGTTCCTGGCCTGCTTGGCTGCACACAGTGACCCTGCAAAGGGCATCCACCCCAACGCCTGGTTTCCCGTGAAAGGGGGATGCCGGCCCAGCACCTAAGTCTATGGTGGGGTGTGCAGGAGACCCCATGGCTAGCAAACAGTGGGCGTGGTGAGCTGGGTGAGCCATTGTTACCCAATGGGAGCCCCACTCCCACACAATGTTGCAATCTCCATGCTGGGCAGAAGCTGGAGACTGTCCAATTCAATGCCTTTCTTTAGACATAACAAAGGCCTTGTCACTGAAAAGGCAGCACCTTCAAGTCGGCCAACAGGACCCAGGTGATCCTAAGAGGCCGGTGTTGGCTATGCAAAAAGAGAGGTGGCGGCCATTCGCAGTGGCTCCAGCCTGGGTACAAATGGACTCAACTGTGGCTGCCGATGAGAATCATGGGAGGCTCTAATGTCCCCAGCGTCTGGACTCCACCCCAAGTAGTGACAGTGGCATAGCAAGTTTAAAACTCCAGATGCAGGCCGGGCGCGGTGGCTCAAGCCTGTAATCCCAGCACTTTGGGAGGCCGAGACGGGCGGATCACGAGGTCGGGAGATCGAGACCATCCTGGCTAACACGGTGAAACCCCGTCTCTACTAAAAAATACAAAAAAACTAGCCGGGTGACGTGGCGGGCGCCTGTAGTCCCAGCTGCTCGGGAGGCTGAGGCAGGAGAATGGCGTAAACCCGGGAGGCGGAGCTTGCAGTGAGCTGAGATCTGGCCACTGCACTCCAGCCTGGGCGACAGAGCGAGACTCCGTCTCAAAAAAAAATAAAAATAAAAAAAAAAAAATAAAACTCCAGATGCCTCCCGCATGCAGCCTAAGCGGGAAGCAAGGGGATAAACAAAGGATTCCACATCTGGGCAGAATTCCTGGGGGCTCTCTAGCTACACACCCCCACCAGACTTTATACTCTCACAACAAAACACTGCCATTGGGAGGAGCTCTGGAGACGTCCGCCGCCTTCTGTAGTCTGGTCATGGTTTAAAGTCTGCGTACTCCTTATACGACACCTGCAAGGCAGTATTACTGACCATGTTTTATAAATGCGGAAACTGAGGTTCAGATGTACATGACTGGACCCAGGCAAACTGGCTGTTGTTGGCTGAATAATGGCCCTAAAGACACCCAGGTCCTACTCCCGAAACCGTACATGGTAAGGACTTTGCTGATCCAATCAAGTCAAGGACCTTGAGAAGAGGAGATTACCCCAGATGATTAGGTGAGTTCTAAAGGTAATCACAGGTGTCCTCCTAGCAGGGGAGCAGAGGGAGGTGCCCCTGCCGAGGAGGCAGCGACTTGAAGACAGAGAAAAGAGCAGAGAGAAGCTTGAAGACATTGTGCTACAGGATATGAAGGCAGAGGATAGGACCATGAGCCCCACGCAGTTCCAGAAGACAGAAGAGGCAGGGAAACAGTGCCTCCCTGAGAGCCTCCGGACAGAGCAGGGCCCTGCACACCCCTTGATTTTAGCCCAATGAAACTGACTTAGGACTTCCGACTTTCAGGCCTGGGGAGAATGCCCCTGCATCGTCTCCAGCCATGGCATGAGTGGTAATTTGTTACACTCACTTCTCCTTTCAAGTTCATCTCCCCATAGATGGAACCCCTGAGGGCAGGGCTATGATTCACACATCTGGCACAGAGAAGATGCCTCCTGCACGTTCAGTGCATGAGTGAGTGAGTGAATGAGTGAATGAATGAATGAATGAATACAACCGGCAGATACTCCATCTCCTAATGAGCACATACTGAGCAACTCTTGGTCACCTGGAGCCGACCCAGAATAACGTCTACACATCGAACAGAACATGGATTTAGTTTGCAGGAGGTGCTGGCTGTCTTGCTTTTATTAAGCAAGTGATCTCGCCTGGGAAGGAAGCACATCCAGGGCAGCTCTTCTGTCCACGCCCTGTGGGTTGATACACAGTGTCTGACTCCCATGCCTGGCTTCTCCAGGTGGGCCAGGCAGTCTCTAGGTTGGGAGAAGCGCATTTCCTTAGAAGCCGGGACTTTCTTCCAGGGCGCATGTCTCTGTCAGGCACAGGAAGCACGGGGCCCGGACCTGGGTCCACAGTGCCTGCAGGAACCCACGAACATGTTCAAGTTTAATTTTGTTTCAAAATCAAAGGAGAAAGGCCGGGTGCCATGGCTCACGCCTGTAATTCCAGCCCTTTGGGAGGCTGAAGTGGGCAGATCACCTGAGGTCAGGAGTTCGAGACCAGCCTGGCCAACATGGTGAAACCCCAACTCTACTAAAAATAAAAAAATTAATCAGGCATGGTCATGGGTGCCTGTAATCCCAGCTACTCAGGGGGCTGAGGCAGGAGAATCATTGGAACCTGGGAGTCAGAGGATACAGTGAGCTGAGATCGTGGACTGCACTCCAGCCTGAGCCACAGAGCAAAACCCCATCTCGAAGAAAAAAAAAAAAAATCAAAGGAAAACAATAAGAATAGCAGGCTGGGTGCGGTGGCTCATGGTATAATCCCAGCACTTTGGGAGGCCGAAGCGAGAGGATCACTTGAGCCCAGGAGTTCGAGACCAGCCTGGGCAACATAGGGACAACTCATCTCTACAAAAAAACACACACAAAAAAAACAAAAAATTAACCGGGCATGGGGGTATGCACCGTGGTCCCAGCTGCTCAGGAGGCTGATTTGGGAGGATCACTTCAGCCTGGGAGCTTGAGGCTGAAGTGAGCCGAGATGGTGCCACTACACACCAGCCTGGGTGACAAAGCGAGGCCCTGTCTCAAAAAATCATCATCATCATACTGACGCTGGTGAATCTATACCGAGGAACTCTGCCTGGACTGTATTGATCTTTAGACCAAAGCAGTCAAAATTTTCTCTTTTTTTAATGAAGGAAGGGGCCCATGATGGCCAAAGCACCTCAGTCCCAAAAGGCCCCGCCTTCTTCCTTCTTACAGAATCCCCCGGCAGCCAGGGCACATTCTCAGGTGCTTTGATGTGGCTGAGCAGCCCTGCAGGGCTGTAGGGTCCCACAGCATCACCCCGGTGTTAACTCTTCCCAATACAGGCTGAGAACTGCTAAAGAGCCAGCCCGGCTAACTTTGCTAGGGAAGGCTTCTGGGAGGAGGGGTCCATGTCCCAAAGGAGGAGGAGCTTACCAGGGAGGAGGGAAATCAGAGTCCAGCAGGGAGAAAGGGTTTGTGCCACAGGCCTGAAGCATCAAAAAACCCAGTGTCTATGACCAGTGTGGCTGCAGCATCACACATCCTGCAGGAGAGGGAACACGAGCCCAGCAACAAAGGTGCCTGTCTGCCACATCAAGACACTGGAAGCAGACAGGTCCCGGGTATTTCAGGACCCCAGGAAGCAACTGCTACTTTGTGACAAACCAGCATTCCTCACAGCACAAGCAGTCATCTGAAGGACAGATGCCTATCACTGACGTGCACGCATGTGTGTATTACAGCAGTGTCTACATTATCCCGAAATTTACATCACTTCTGTGCAGCTGGCAGTAAAAGCTCTAAAGCAGGAGCAATGGGATTATAGCTGCTGGGCAGGGATTTGTACTCATTGCTGTGCGTCCCACAGTTGCCCTGAGGTGGCCCAGCCCCCACTGCTGTGGGCATTAAGGGACAGTGCACTGGAGCAGTGGGTACAGGGCTCCACCAGGTTTGTGTTGTTGACCTCTTTGGCAGCTGTGTGAAACCACAAATCCTTAGAATGATGTTTTAAATGCAAAAAACGCAATACATACACTTGAAAAGAAAACTGATTATACTGAAATACTGGTATAGAAATATTACAAAAGTATACATTTTTCATATAATATATACGCATTTATCAACACACTGAACAAGATCTGATACTATGGCCTCAAAGGAACTATGAGCAATAAACACTGTCCCAAGATCACATTGTCCCACAACTGCATTGTGATATAAAAACACCTGTGATTGCATTGGTGACAAATTCAAAAGTACTACTAACACCTCTGTAGTTTACCGCCTACATTAAAAAGTGAAGGAATTTGTACACTGAAAACTGTAAGAAATTTTTGAAAGAAATTAACGGGAAAGACACCCTGTGTTCATAGATTGGAAAACTTAATATTGTTAGGATGGGAACACTTTCAAAACTAATCTACAGATTCAAAACCATCTGTCAACAATCCAGAGGCTTTTTTGTTTGTTTGTTTGTAGAAAATGGAAATTACAAGGGACCCTAAAGAGTCAAAACTGTTTTCAAAACCAGTCTTGAAAACAAAGAACAAACTGGAGTAGTTCTCAATTTGAAAACTTACTACAAAGCTACAGTAATCAAAACAGAGTGGTATTGGCATAAGACGAGATACAAAAATCCATGTAATACAATGGAGAGTCCAGAAACAAAACTATCATGGTCAACTGATTGTCAATAAGGGGGCCAAGACTATTCATTCAATAAGGAAAGAACAGTCTGTTCAACAACGGTGTTAGGACCACATGCAAAAGAATGGTATTGACCCTTACCTCACACCATATACAAAAATTAACTCAAATGGGTCAAATATCTAAATATAAAAGCTAAGCCATAAAACTCTTAGAAGAAAACACAAGGGTAAAAATCTTCATGTGATTTGGCAATGGTGTCTTAGATCAGGGGTCCCGAACCCCCGGGCTGCAGACCAGTACCAGTCCATGGTCTGTTAGGAACTGGGCTGCATAGCAGGAGGTGAGTGGCAGGTGAGCAAGCATTATTGCCTGAGCTCTGCCTCCTATCAGATCAGTGGCAGCATTAGATTCTCATAGGAGCATGAACCCTACTGTGAACTGTGCATGCAAGGGACCTAGGTTGTGTTCTCCTTATGAGAATCTGATGCCTAATGATCCTTATTAGAATCTAAAGCCTGATGATCTCACTTCACCCCCAAACCATCCCCTGCTCCCTGGTCAGTAGAAAAATTGTCTTCCACAAAACCAGTCCCTGGTGCAAAAAAGTTCAGGACCGCTATCTTAGATAGACATGACACCAAAAATACAAGCAATAGAAGAAAAAATAAATGATACTTCACCAAAAATTTAAAATTTTGTGCATCAGAGAAATGAGCAAGAAAGTGAAAAAAGAACCTGCAGAATGGTAGAAAATATTAACAAATCACATATCTTATAAGGGCTTAGTATCCAAAATATATAAGGAACTCTTACAACTCAACAACAAAAACATGGCTGGGTGTGGTGGCTCACAATCTGTAATCTTAGCACTTTGGGAGGCCAAGGCGAGAGGATTCCTTGAGTCCAGGAGTTTGACAGCAGCCTGGGCAACATGGTTAAAACCCCATCTGTACAAAAAATACAAAAATTGGCCAGGTGTGGTGGTGAATGCCTATAGTTCCAGCTACTCCAGGGGCTGAGGTGGGAGAATTACTTGAGCCCAGGAGGTCGAGGATGCAGTGAGCTGAGATCCCACCACTACACTCCAGCCTGGGTGACAGAGTGAGACCCTGTCTCAACAACAACAACAACAACAATAAAAACACAAACAACCTGATTAAAAAATGGAAAAGGATTTGAGTACACATCTCTCCGAAGAAGAGATACAAATGGCCAACAAGTACATGAAAAGATGCAGAACATCATTAGCCACTAGGGAAATACAAATCAAAACCACAATGAGATACTACTTCATATCCACTAGGATGGTTATAATAAAATAAAATAAAACAAGTGCTGGTGAGGATGTGGAGAAACTGAAACCACTGTGCATTGCTAATGGGAATGTAAAATGGTACAGCTCTGTGGAGAAGTTTGGTAACTCCACAATATGTTAAATATCAAATTACCACATGGCCCCACAATTCCACTCCTGGGCATATATCCCCAAAAATTCAACAGGTATTCAAACAAAAACTTGTAAATGAATGTTCATAGCAGCATTACTCACAACAGCCCAAATATGGCAACAACCCAAATGTCTATCAACCATGAATGGATAAACAAAATATGGTCTATTGGTACAATGGAATATTACTCAGGCGTGAAAAGGAATGAAGCACTTGCAAATGCTACAATGTAGCTGAGCTTTGAAATAGCAAGCTAAGTGAAAGAGGCCAGATAGATATTCACATCACAGCTTACAAGATTCTATTTCTATGACATGTCTAGAATAGGTAAATCACAGGGACACAAAACAGATTTGTGGCTACCAGGGGCTGGGGGAAGGGGCATGGGAGTGGGAATCAGGTCTCCTTTTGGGGTGATAAAAATGTGCTGGAACTAGCTAGTGATGATAGTTGGACAACACGGTGAATATGTTAAATGGCACTGAATTTAATATGACACTTACCTTAAAGTGAAGTTTTATATTTTGTATATTTTACCACAATTATTTAAAGATCATTCCTTAAATAATGGGCCAGGCAGGGCCGAGATCGTGCCACTGCACTCCAGTCTGGGTGACAGAGCAGGACTCCGTCTCAAAACATAAAAAATAAATAAAAATAAAAAAATAAAGAACGGGCCAGAGGAGAGAGGGAGGAGGCTGAAGGTGTCGCAAACTATTGTGGGGGTGCTGACAAGAGACCATGAGCCCTAGCGGAAGGCAAGGGAGACCTGAGGCGTGTTTTCTGGAAAGAACAGCTGGTCACAGAGAAATACAAACAGGATCTGGGCCTTAGGGTGCGTTTATAACAAGTTGATAAGGAGGGAACATATGTCCTCGAGGCTCAGGGATCCTGAGGGATGGCCGTCACCCAGCATCCTGACCACTCACTGTGTGTGCTGTCACTCACAGAAGGGCCCCACCTGGGCTGGCGTTACATGGTCACAGAAGTGAAAGGCAGTGGCCCGTGGCCTCGTTCTCGGAACGCTCACCGTCTGGACCGTGAAGCGTGAGCGGCATCAGCACTGGCTGTGCTCCTGTCCGCCCTCTCAGGTCTGGGGCCACTGCCCAGCTCAGGGTCTGCAGGGGAGTCGCCCTACAGGCCCCAGTGGCGTGGAAGACGACACACAGTGGGCTTTGGTGTGTCACCCTCATTAGCTGGGTGACCCTGGGCCTGTTCCTTAACATTTCTGGCCTTAATTCGTCACCTACAAAATCAGGACCGCACGGTCAACCATCAGAGACTGTTACTAACAGTGAACGAGACAGTGCTCATGGCGCCCCAAGCCCAGGCATGCACTGGGTCGATGGCGCCAGGTCGATGGCGCTGGGAGGCTGCTGTCACTCTCCCCATCCTCCTACCCTCACGGGGAGGGAGAAGGAAATGAGCATTTCTGCTGAGTAATGCAGTTAAAAAAAAAAAAAAGGAAAAAACTTGGAAAAAGAAGATGAATCCCGACATCTTCAAGCGTTTACAGCACTAAATATTTTAGGTAACCCACACAAAAATGAACACACACACACACACACAGATGACTCAACCCACGTGGTATCCGATCCAGCCAAAGCCCCCACACTACAGCTGGCCCGGGGAAGGTGGGCTCCGCAACCACAGCCCCAGGACCCCACAAGATACTCGCATAGCTAAAGGTGAGGGGACATCCACACACACTTTCAGGGTCTCCAATACCACTCCCACGGGAAGAAACCCGACTCCCACTGCTGAATGCCAAGGAAACGGCATCACTGTGTTCCTAAATATTTAAGAAATGCATCTTGAAACACACCAGGGGCTTACTGGAGAATGTGGAAACAGATGGGCACGCAGGAAGCTCAAGGTCATTAGGGATGTAAAGAAAAGACACAAACCACCCCCGAGTCCTCTGCGACAGGACGCAGAGGGACACCCCCGCCAGAGTCTGGACTGCCAACCACGAGGACCGCGCAGACGAACGAGGTCTCTCCTGCCAAGACGCTCCCCAGCTCTGCCCTGGCGGTGAAAGGTGTTCCTGTGCAAAGGCAACCTTGGAATCTCTCACAGCCCCAGGGTGACATGGTAGCCGGTGAGGGGCAAGGCTGGACCACCCAACCCTGAACTCACGTCACAGGCAAACAGGGTGTGGAGACCTCTCCAGTGTCAGCAGCCAGTCATCACCGGAACCAAGAAGCACAAAGGGCTGGCGTGGGCCCTGAGGGAGCCTTCCTGTCACCTGCCTAATGACGGTCCCTAATGACTGTCTCCAGATCGGCAGGAGAACTGCAAGCAGCGGCTCCAGCAGCCCCGACCCGCTGTTCTGCAGGCATCAGTGGGGAAGCACGATTTCAAAAATGTTTAGGTTTGGTTAATTTGAGAAACATCTCAGCCAGTGTTTATTCTCAGCGTAAATATGCCTCCAATTAATTAAGCGACTGCTTTCCTTGTTGACAAGAACCTCTTTGGAAGCCCAAGCTGCTGGCCGCCGCTGGGGGAGTCCTCCTGCCATCCTGTGTGGCAGAGTCTCTCAGAACCTTCTCCCAGTCAGCAGTTACTTAGCAACCAGCCTAGCAACCTCACAGCCAAGAGATTAATCCCCAAGTGACAATCAGAAAGCTACATCCAAAAAGACACTCCGTTTCAAGGATGCCATCCAAAGGCCTATAAAGATGAGGTCTCCTGAGCTACACAAATTAGAGACAGGAGGGAATGAACGATTTACCTATCGCTTCAACGTCAGAAAGGTGAGATTCCATTCCTGCGATTCACGCACAGAGATGAAAGAGCTAAGATGATGGCTGGGCCAGGGAGCTGCACAGAAGCTGTCCAGTCACTAGGGGGACGAGGAAGATGCTCTGTCCCAACCACAGCTTCGACTGGGCCCTGGCAGGGGGGCACACAAGCCAGGGAAGGCGGATCTCCATTCTGGACCCTCCACCATGTCCGTGTCTCCAGCATAGCCTGCTCCCCATGTGCTCCCGTTTCAGAAAGAGAGACCCCCCCCAGCCCTCAACCAGCTGCAGCTTCACACAACAGCAGCACGACTCGTCGTGTGCACACGTTCAGGGATGCCAGAAATCTACCTGGACAATAAAAAGCTGGGGGAACATTCCAGAAAGGTAGGCACCCTTAGCATTCGCAAAAGGCACCAGCCCTCCTCACCCTTCCTGGCTTCTGTGCCAGAAGGCACCACCACCGAGAAGGTTCAAAAACTTGGGATACATTAGGATCACCTGGAAAGCATTTGTTAAAACGCATCACCCTGGGCTTCAGGGTCCCTGTGTTAAAATCAAACTTCAGCTGATGCTGACAGGTAGCTCCAGATACACCTGGGGAAACAGCACTTTGGAGGTTGCCTCTCACATCCACCCCACAGCAAGTGGGCAGGGAGTTAGGTAAATCTCCTTCCCAGTTGAGAAGGGGCTCAGAGCAGGCACAGAGCAGAGACGCCCTTAGAATGCAAGTTGTTCAGCTGCAAAAGTCCAGCCTGCAGGCTTCCTAGTGGACAAGGTAGAGGGCTGAAGTATGCCACAGCAACAGGCTTCTAGAGCCACCTGCCCAGCTCCTGCTGTGCCTCTGCCACTGACTGACTGTGTGGCCTTGAGCAGGTCACCTGTCTGACTTGGTGATAAGTGGCAGGCATCACCTGTTAGAGGCTTACATGCAAGCATGGCCCCGAGAGAGGGCTCAATCCGACGAGCTGCCACTGAACTTACTCAACAAGCAAGGACCCACAGGCAGACCCAGGAAATCCTGCCAAGTACCCCATTCATGGGAGGCCAGCAGCACGATTAGTCATCCATTTACTTATCAAGCTGTTACTGTGCGTGCAAGAAGCGCCAGGGAGATGATATCAAGGAGCTCTTACCGTGGCTGGCACGGAGCAGCTGATGAGTAAGTTCTGTCTGCACAAAGAGTCCCAAAGCCTTCATTTTTGGCTGACATTCTTGGCTCGGGGGTCTCTATGGCCTTGTTCCCCACCTCAGGTCACCAGTTCAGGCTGAGGGGCCTGTGCTTGGAAGGGCCACACCAACGGACCCTGCCAGGACATCTGGTCACAGGTTTCGCACCCAAAGAGAAGACAGCCCAACCCAGACCCTCAAAAGAGGACACCTAGGGGAAGGGAGCCTGGAAACCAGGACTCAGGAAGAAGCATGAGAAAAAGAAGCTGTACACTGGGGAGGCTTCCGGGATACCTGAGCCTGCCAGGTCTCTGAAGGCCTTGGGGCTGGGGAAGGAGGGCGCCGCACATTCTGTGTGGCTCTAGGCAGCAGAGCAAGGGTTTGGAATCAACAAAGGAAAAGGATTTGTAGAAGCGGAATGGCTCAACAGCGATGGCGCCTGGGGTGGGGGCTCCCACGCAAACCCACTTCTCCAAGAAACCAAGGAGCTCTGGTGCCACAGCCGAGAGCAGGTGGCCAAGGCTGTCTGCCTCAGTTTCCCCCCTATGTAAAATGGAGCTATGAGGGTGCCTACCTCCTGAGGTGTTTATGAAGATTAAATGAGGTAATATGAGCATAGGAGTGTGAAGCAGAGTCCAGCTCATGCAGCACTCCGTCACTGTTACATGCTGTCGCAGCCTGGCTACAAAGGGCACTGGAAACAGGATGCTGAGGTTTGTTGCAACTGAGAGGGACCCAGGAGGCTTCCTGGCAGAGGTGTGATCTGCACCTGTCCTGGGAGGAGATGGAAAGGATGGGGTCTGGGAAGCAGCAGGCATCCCATGGGAGTGGGGAGGGATGGTGGGAAGGCTTGGCTTTGAAGCCACGGAGTGGGGCCGCCCTGGGGCCACCTGGGGCTCAACAGCCTTATGTGTGAAGGGGCCAGTGCCACCCCCTTCAGGGCGGTTGTGAATCATAAAGGAGGCCAGGAAAACTAAGCAGAGGAACACACCCAGCGGACTTAGTCCAGTACAGTCATGTACTGAGCACCTACTGCATACATTGCCTTCTCAGACAGCCACAGGAGGTGGAGGCAGGGAGACGAGGCAGGGCCTCTGCGGCCAGCAGCCAGTCTACTGGGACAAGCACAATCGCCCATGGTCTTCTGAGCCTTCAGGTTCTGGGCAACAGGGGCCAGGTAACCACAGAGTCCCAGCCAAGGCTGCCAAGGGCCCTGGTGGCAAATTTGCGTCACCCATTCCTTAGGCAAGAGACCTGGGGACCTGTTTCAGGTGGTCATGTGGGAAAAGTACAAATGAAGAACACCAGAGGTCGGGGACAGAGCCTGGCACACCATAGACACTCAACAGATGAAGCAATAGCTGTTCAAGTGTCGCACTGCGCCCTGCTCTGTGGGCATCTAAAATGCCGGGGCTGGGACAGCAAAGGGCAAGGCGGGCTTGAGAAACCCAGACACACTCAGACATCAGACAGCATTTAGCCATCAGGACAGAGGGCACCGTGACCTTGAAATCAAGGCCACTCCTGCCTCAACCAGGGGTAGCTGCCAAACACAGGGTGCAGATGGGGCAGGACAGGTGAGTGGCAGCGGATAAGGCACACGCGAATCCCACTGGCCAGCACAGAAGACAGGTTTGACCTCGGGTCAATATGTCTTGGCCCTGGCCATGAACCTCAAACACATATGAACGGCTGAGCCAGGAGCCACCAAAAGAGCCTCTCAGCACACACGACATCCTTACATACCAGCAGAGACAGACACAGACTGCTCTGTGCCTCGACTTCCCCATCTGTAACACCAGTAATACAAAGAGTACCTACTATTAGTAGGTAGCAGGCAGAGGGCTGCTGGGAGGATTCACTGAGCTGACACAAGTAATCACCCCACAGCAACACTCACGGACCCGCTGGACCAGGCAGGCCCTGACAGGCAGTGTGTGGCAACAGGAAGAAGGAGGGACTGAAAGTCAGATTACACCCTGGCTTCCCCAGTCACTCTGTGGCTCCAGCTTCATCTGTTAACCAGGGATGGCCCCCAGTCCCGCCTTCTGTGATCCACGAGGTTGTCACAGAGATCAAATATGATGCCATACCCACAGGTGCTCTGGAAACTGCAGGGGTTGGGGGTGGGAGTTCCTGTGCCCCCAGCACAAGCAAACTGCTCACGCTGCCAAATGGAGGGTGACCAGAGAGCCAGACAGGGCCGCTCTGCAAGGCCTGGGGCCCACCGATGTCTCTCAATTCACCGCCTTGAATCTGGATGAGGCTACTGCTTTACCCTCTGTCTCATGTTTCCCAAAGAATGAGTTTCCTGATAAACATCCCAGCTTGTTCTTCAACCAACGCGGCCTCTGAAGGCAGCCAGGCTGGCAAGAACGCTCCTCCCACCCAGACAGGCTGGAACCCTCCCGCTCTGAGCAACACCCCTTCATCCCATCGGGATAGGGGGAAGGATGGAGGATACACACAGGCCCAAAGCCAGATCCCCTGCAGATCGGATCCTGGCTCTGCTGTGCAGAGCTGTGACCACGCTGTGCCTCAACCTCTCCATCAGTAAAATGGGTTATACAGATAGTACTGGTGTGCCAGGAGGGTTGCTCAGATGAGCTCACTAGGTAAAGGGCTGGGACCCCCGTCTGGCGTGTGATCAGTGCTGTGCGTTATCTTTTTGTTATTGTCTGCTTCCTTCCTGGAACTGTTAAGTAAATATTTTAATGTTTGGTAAGTGATTTTTCATATGTTTATAACCTTTGTCTAAAAGACAGTTCGTGGGTGGGTTTTCCCTGTGATCATTTTGGAAGAGGAAAAGAAGAAAGAAATGTTCAAAAAGCACAAGGACAACATCTTGGCAGGTAGCCAGAAGCTACTGGGTGTGCACAGCTGGGATCAGCCCAGACAAACGGCGTCATACCCTGGCCCTCTCTGCAGGGCATCTCTGCAGCTCAGCGGACCCCTTCTGGGGGCAAAAGCAGCATCTCCCCCACCACAGGACCACTCACCTTAAACCTCTCGGTGACACCCTCCGTGATGCTGACGGTGAACTCAGCAATTTGGGGAGGACGTGCTTTCCCTTTCTTGCGGTCAGGTTCATACTCAGTCTTAGTTTTCACGACCACCTTATCCAGGAAACAGAGAAACAAAAGTCAGATGCATTCAGACTATCTGCCCAAGGAGGGTGGGTCTGGGAGCTCCCACATTCAAAGTCACCATTGGCCAGGAAGACATTCACAAGAAGAACGGGAACAGCCACTACTGTTTGGAAATCTCCTCTGCGCCAGGACTTTCAGAGAAACGTCCCATTAATAATCCTGAGAGCAGTCCCAGGAGGGAAACATTATAACTGAGGGCCACAGAAGGTAAGAGTATTGGCCAAGGTCACGCAGCTCATAGGCGGCAGGGCGGGGATGCAGCCTGGCACCTGACTCCTAACCCAGTGCTCCTTTCACCCACCAGAGCCGAAGCCTGGCTTGGCCCAGGAAGCTGGGAGATTGCACCTGCTTTTTCACTGGCCTTGCTGTGCCACCATGGGCACAAGAAGAGGAGATCTGAGGTCACTGTCCACAGCCCTCCAGGACTGGCTGGAGAAGCTGGTCGCCAGCCTGTCAGGAAACAGATCCAGGATCAACCTGTTTGTCTCCACCCCTACAACCTCCTCTCCCTCTGCCCCTGCCACAGCCCCCAAAGGGTGTCCCTGCTCTCATTCCCCTCCACCCCCTACTGTGAGGCAGAAGGATGTTTGTCCAACCTGGAAACCAGCCCTTGCATCTCCCTACACCGGAGCAGCTTCAGATGGACCCGGGAAGCCTCCCCACCCGGGACGCTCACAACCCTGGCCTCAGCGGCGCTGCCTTCATCACTCCCCACACCCGTTGCCAGGGACCGTTGACTCCTCTGTCCCACTGGACTGGGAGGTGTTCAAGAGCAGTGTCAAGGCGTTATAGGTCTCTAATCTCCAAACTTCACTCCCCAAGCCAGGTTCCAGGAGAGGCTGTTGCACTAGAGACAGCCACCTCCAAGCTCTTCTCCCTCGAGGGACAAGGCTCCCTTCATCGGGCGGTCCGTCACCTGCTCTCCACGATGGTGGGGCCCAGGGCAGAACAAAGAGACCCCAGCAACTGGGGATGGTCAGCCCCCGGCGGGCAGCCAGAGGGCCTCTCAGCCTGCGCTGTGACCCCCAAAGCCAGCCTTGGGGAGAAAGAACAGCAGAGCCCATTCCCATGTCACTGAAAAATGATCCCAAGAGCCATAAACCTTGTAACGACACTCTTGGCCCCCCGACCCCAACTCCTTTTCCACCCAGTGCTCCTGTGATGGAGAGGGAGGGGGTGCCTGGCGTGGGCTGGCCTGGGCACCCACCCCTGTGAGGCACCCATTTCTTGAGGCAGTGGTTGGGTGCCACCCTGCCATTCTCAAACCCCAACTGGACCCAACTAGCCATGTGACCTTGAGCACGCAGGCCTAGACTGGCCAATGTATGGGAACAAGGCTACTGCTGAGGACGAGGAAACCCACAGAAACCTCCACCCTATGTGGGGGCCCCATTAATATTCTGTCGACCTGGGTTCTATCTGCACCTGCCACTAACAGGCTAGGTTACCTCGGGCAATTCTCAAACTCTCCGTGCCTGCATTTCCACACCCGCAAAATGGGGGTCACATTGGTAATGACCTCATGACATGTCAACGCATCAAAAGAATTTAAACCTGTAAAACTGGCAGAATAGTTCCCGGTGCAGAATAAGTGTCCAGGAAATGTCAGGGGAGACCACTCTGCTGCCAGCACTGTGACTGCTGTCACCGCTGCACCTCCAACACCTCAGCACTCCATACACGTTCTCAGAACAGATTCTTGTTTACAGTCCAACTGTGTCACCACCCCTCAGAAGCCATGTCACCTGGAACAGGTGACATCGCCTCCCTGAACTCTGACTGTTAGCAACATGTTGCTGTTGTTCAGGTTAAGAGAGGTCATACGTGAGAGACATCTGGCTCCAAGCAGGGTGGAGTAAGAGGCACTGCCAGAAACTTTTGCATCCTGCAGGACTGTAACCTTCAGCCCAGTGACCTTGGGCATGTCCCATAAATGCTCTGAGGCTCAGTTTCCTCATTGTGACCTTAGAAGCCATTTGGAAAATGATCCCAAAGCCATAACTCTGCACCCACACTCAGTCCTGGCTGAAGTCCTGGCTGGACCTGAGACTGGTTGCCCCTCTTTGGACACTTGCAGAGAGAGGAGACTCACCACTTTTCCGAGCTGCCTAGGCTACGCCTGGTCGACCTGATTAGTTGGTGAGGATTTCATACCTGCCTGAAACCCTCCTCCCTGTATAAACCAACCGTGCCAAATGGTTCTGGAATGGAACAGACTGAGGATGAGAGAGGAGGCTCAGGCCAAGTGAGGGGAATCACCTGATAGAGGTGCCGCCTCAGGACACGCAGTTCCTGGCACAGGCGCCACTGCTCCTCAGCTGAGCAGCTGAGGGCCGAGGCAGGACGGGGGTGGGGGCCTCGGGGCCAGGCCCTGCTAACTGGACAAGTCTGATGCCTAGACAAGGAGGGGTGGAGCGAAAGCTGAGGCCTCAGGCAACCCTGCCCCTCCTGCAAAGCCTAGCCTGGGCCATCAGTGGCACCACCGGGGCCTGGGGGGCACAGGTGTGGCCAGTTGATCCCCCTTGCTTGAACTGAAACCCCTGCTGCCAGCCTCTTCCGGGCTCCTGCCTCGCTCCCCCGATAACACACACAATAAAGCTGGGAGGACACCTTTACAGGGGTTAGGGCCCCCACCGGGACACCCCACCCCACAACACCCGCTCCGTCAGCAATCACCAACTTGCTGCAACGAAGGCAGAGCCCTGACTCAGAGCCCCTTTACCGGGGACTAAATGAGAAAAAAAAACAGAAAAGCACTTCCGGGAATTATCTGTGGCTGCGGTGGTTTGTAAGCGGCAGCAAGATGCTGAGAACAGATGCTGTGTCTCTGGTCTTAGGTACGAGTTTTACAGTACAATTGCCTAAACGTGCAAAGATCTATTTACATTTTCAAGTGTTAACTCCTGGAAATATTATTCTTAGCAAATAGAAACTACTTAATTGGATGCTATATTCAAAAAGAGGAGATTCTTTAAATTCAGCAGAAAACACTTTGGGGAAAGGTTGATGAATGGTTGCTCCCGGTGATACCAATACTCAGCGAGCCAGGCACTTATTTGCAGATTTCACAAAAGGAACAAAGAGGAAGGAGACCCTGTGTGGGCGCGCACACCCTCCTGCACCTAGTGCCAGCCTGGCAGGGGCAGGCAGAAAGGGCGAGAACAATTCAGCCCTGGGGAGGGGCCATCTGACCAAGGAGAACGCTCCCCCGCCTCGATGGGGCAAGTCGGGCTAAAACTGCCACACCCGGGAAGGTACAGGGGCAGTCTTGTCCGACCCAAGGCTCACCCCCGATCCAGAGCCCTGGGGCCACGGGGCAAGGGAGGAGCAGGGCAGCTGCGGGGCTCCCAGGAAAAACGCGAAGGAATCTTGCCCCACCGCGTTCCACTGTCAGGACTAGGATCTCATCTAAGGCAGGGCCCCCCCGTCAAGCATCCCCCGATCCAGAATCCCGCGCGGGTACACTGTCCTCGCCGCGCTCCCTTCAGCCTCCCGAGCCCGCCCCCACTTCGCGTACCCAGCGCACGCGGCGCGTTTCTTTTGTTGCGGCCGCCGTGCGAGATTTGGGGGTGCGCACCCGGCAACGTGGAGGGGCGGGGGGGCTTACCTTATCCGGGGGCGGGAACTGCAGCTGATTGACATCGAGGGGTGTCATCAGGGGAATGGTGTCGAAGCCATCCTCCAGCAGTGGCTGCTTGGTGCCCTTCTCCGCGAAATTGTTCCCCAACTTCACCATCGTTCCGGGAGCTCCGAGGCTGCAGCCTGCGGAGGGAGGGCCGGGGGTAGTCACCGCAAGCAAGACCCAGGGCGGGGCGGGGGGAAGCGGGCACCCACACCCACCGCCGTCCCGCTTGGTCTCGGGGAGGGGTCGTGGGGACGTGGTGGTCACGGCCCGATGCGGGGATCGGAGGGTGCTGTGTATTTCTAGACCTTCATCTCGCAGGACCCAAGCGCCAGGCGCAAGGGCGCACAGAGGCCAGAGGAGGGGGCGCCGCCCCTGCCCAGCCCCTCCAGACCCGGTCCTGGGTCCTGGGGCAGCCGCACCCGGGCGACCCGCCGTCCACAGCCCCGTCCCGCGCACTCGGGGAGATGGGCATCCCCCGGGCCCCTCTCCCGGGCGGGCAAGGTTCGGCCTCGGCGAGCCCAGGCGCGGCCGGCCGCACTCACCCACGCCCGGCTCCGGCAGGTCAGCTCAGCGCTCCGAGCTCCGCGCACCGAGCTCCGCGTCGCCTGCTCCTGCTCGCAGCAATGGCGGAGGCGGCGCCGCGCGCGGACCCGGGAAGGGGAGCGAGCGATTGGGCTCCGCGGCCGCTCCCTCCTCCTCGCGCCGCCGCCTCCCTTCCTGCCGCTCCCGGGGACTGGGTGCGCGCGGGTGGGTGCGCGCGTGTGGCCGCGCCTCCGCCTTGACGCAGCGCCCGCCCGGCCGCACAAAGGAGTGCGGGGCTGGGCGGGAGCCTCCCTTGGGACCTCGCGCCCGCCCTGAGCCGGGGGAAGGAACAGGGGACGGGGAGAGGACGCGCCCCGAGGGGGCCTCGGAGCGGCGGAGGGCGTCCGGAGCGGGAGGGCTGCGGGCTGCGCCACCCCGGGCGGCGGCCTGGGCGCGAGGCGCTCAGAAAGGAGAAAGGGGAGGCGGGGACCCTAGGGACACAGCGACCCCCAGGGGTGAGGGGAGGTGCAGAGAGGGTTCCCGCCCGCAGCGCGCCGCGCTCACCTGGAGGTCCTGAGGAGGTTCAAGGGTTTGGGGGGTGAGTCCAGGAGGCGCTGGGTGGTGGCAGAGACCAGAGCAGGGCGCTCCTGAGCGCTGGGTTGGGGAGGGGGCGACCAAAAGAGGGCGCGTCCGCGTATAAAGGGGGCGCGGACCCAAAAGGAGGAGGAGGAGGTTTTCGGTGGTGCGGGAGGCGGGAGTAGCGCTCTCCCAGGGCTGGGGTGCGGGCGCCCAGGGCGAGGCTGCCCCAGGCAGCAGGAGGCAAGTCTTTCTGGGCAAAGAGCGCTCAATGCTTCGCGCGGAGGGAGGCGGAAAGGTTCCTCCGGTCTGGTAGGAAGAGAAAGCGGAGGTCCCCCCGCAGCCGCCGCCCGAGCATCCTGGGCACAGAGGAGGGGCCGCTGGGACGATTCCGGGACTCAGAGAGAAGGGGGGTGGTTCTAGCCTGACCTGCGCCCCCAAACCCCGAGCGCAGCCGCTGTCGCAGCTTCCCAGAGAGGGTCTTGTTTGCAGACCTCCAACCCGACCTGCCTGCAGGACTCACGGATGAAAGACTATGGGGTGTGGGGGCGAGGCCGAAATGGGAGTGGAACCCGCAGGGGAGGAGGCTGGCTGCGGGGATCGGTGCCTCCTGGGCAACTGGGCCAGCAGCTGGGCGCTGTCAGGGGCTGGACGCGGAGGAGGCATCCCCCAAAGTTGATACTTTTTCACACCGTTTCCGGGGACTTCCCCGTGGCACTACGGAGGGTCCGGGGCGTTTTCCATCAGCCGTCTGAGAATCCCGGGATTAAGCCCAGAGCACAGGAACAGTCACCGCCTTGAGCCCCAGGCACAGCCTGGGAACTTGCCGCGGGTGCCCTGATTTCCAAATCCCCAGGAGGGCTAGCCGACTTTGACAGGTGTCCTCGCCCCAACTCTCCAGTCAGGGTCTAAGTGTGCCTTTGACCACAGGCCAGCCTGGTCTGAACCCGGGCTCTTGACAGAGGCACCCCGACGCCAACCCAGGGAAAGCAGGTGTCAGACTCTGGCCCCTGCCGTGGGCCTCGGGGATCCACGGAAGCCACCTTTCTGGCACTTTGATGCCTCCCTGCAGCAGGTGAAGAAGAGATTTCTCTCGCTTCGCTTTAGAAATCTGCCCAGGCATCTGCCATGAGGATGACTCACTGGTCAGGAGAAACCCTTTGGGCTTAAGCAAGGGAATGGCTTTTTCCCCGTCTCAGGCTCAAGCATTTAACAGAACCCAACACACACACACACACACACACACACACACACACACACGGTCAGAATTCCACACCGGGAGGAACAAAGTGGAGGCCCTCCCCCTTCCTCAACGACTCTGTCAACTGAGGAGGACAAAGAGGCAAGAAGGAGCTAGGTTGTCCCAGAGGTGGACAGTGGACAATCATGTTTCTGCTAGCTGGCTTTTCGTGCTGTCTTGGATCTTGACTGGTGCTGGTTGTTGGGACTGTTTCATCCTGTGGTTTTCTTCCTCTGCTGATTATGTCTGGGCCCTGTGAAGGGCATGGACAATGCAAAATGCATGAGACACACAGCCACCCGCAGGGAGCTATGGACAAGGGCAAGTGTTTGCTGGGAGCAGTGGCCCTGTAGGAGGGAGTGGCCTCTGCCTCTTGCCAGGAGGGAGGACATCCAGAGACTGTGGGTAAAGCATCCTACAGGTGGGCCTGAGAGAGGTGTCTGCAGAGGGGAAGGCATTCCAGGTAGGGGAACAGAATGTGTTAAGACAGTATATGAGCTTCCTGCCACATACTGTTGGAACAAATTTGGCTTAAAACAACAGAAACGTGTTCTCTCCTGGTCCTGGAGGCCAGCCGTCTAAAGTCTAGGTCCCAGCAGGGCCTCACTCCCTCTACAAGCCACAGAGGAGAACCTGTTCTTTCCCCTTCCAGCTTCCAGTGGCTCCAGGCATTCCATGACTTGTGGCTGCGTCACTCCAAACTCTGCCTTCGTGTCACTTCGGTCACGTTGCCTCCTCCTCTTCTCTGTGTCTCTTATAAGGATGCTCATCATAGGATTTAGGGCCTGCTTGGATAATCCAGGATAAGGTCTACCTCCTAAAATCCTTAACTTAATCCTGTCTTTGCCGTATAAGACAATGTTCACTCTTTTACTACGTAAGGTAAATCATAGGTTCCGGGGATTAGCGTGTGGACATATATTTTAAGGGTCCTCATTCAGGTCACTACAGGCATTAGGCTTGCAAGGGTGTGGTGATTTGGAGAACCTAAGTCATTCACAAAGGATGGCAGAAATTAGGTTGAAGAAGCCACAGCCACCAAAAGGGGGATGACTGAGGCTGCGATGGTGGTTGCAGGTCAAACAAATGTCAGATATTTTCACAACATACAAAAAGGAAAATCAATGCGATGTGATCTCCCCCGCAACCGGTTTTATCCCAGCACCAACAATTTAAAATCCAAGTGCCACAGAAGATTGTTGACACAGACTAAGTTTTTCTAAAGGATTCTTCTTTTTTTTTTTTTTGAGATGGAATTTTGCTCTGTAGCCAGGCTGGAGTTATGGTGGTGCGATCTCAGCTCACTGCAACCCCTGACTCCCTGGTTCAAGCGATTCTTCTACCTCAGCTTCCTGAGTAGCTGGGATTACAGGCACGTGCCACCACACCCAGTTAATTTTTGTATTTTTAGTAGAGACAGGGTTTCACCATATTGGCCAGGATGGTCCCGATCTTCTGACCTCGTGATCCACCCACCTCAGCCTCCCATAGTGCTGGGATTACAGGCATGAGCCACCGCGCCCAGCCCTAAATGACTCTTTTAGGAATACTTCCAGAGTTACTGATCTCAGGCACAGACCATCACTGCCTGTACGATTGTAACTCCTACCCCACTCCCTCTCCTCAGGGCAGCCAGGCGCTGCTCTCTGATGACCCTGGTACTTCCAGGTCCAAGCCTTTTAGCAACTTCCCTCGTCCCACTGGTTGAAATCCAGACTGTCACAGCAAGAGGCAATGTGACACAGTGGCTAAGCCGTGGCCCAATTTTGAATCCTGTCTCTCTCTTCCTAACAGTGACTTCAGGCAAGCTACTTAAGCTTTCTATGCTTCAGTTTCCCCATCGATAAAATGGAGATAATGATACCTCCATCATAGCAGTGTTGTGACAATCGAATGAGCTATTCTTATTTTTTTAAGTGCCTGCTTTAGGTATTACTATTGCTTTGACCTCTAATTCTACACTCCTGTGGTCTCTATTCTTAGCAGCCACTGCTGGAGCCAGGGTGAGGTGATAGACACTTTTCCTGGTTATGTGACAAGTATTCAGAGTGACTAAGGTGACTCTTCCCCTAGAGACCTGGTGAGCCTCTTTGCAGCTCAGAGAAGTCAGATGATGAGCCCCGAGCCACAGGCTTCCCTGCAGAGCTGGGATGGGTAGCAGGCTCTAGTCAGGCCTCTCACAACCAGCCAGATGGCCAGAATGGATGAGGTCCTGCTGCAGGGGTGGCCACCCAGTGCCATCAGCCTATGGAAGTTCAGTGGCAGGTGATCAGCGGAAGTTCTACTCTGTTTTTCTGCAGCCTGGCCATGTCGATCCAGAGATGCTTCATCCAAATGTCTTGTTTTTAGATTGAGATGTAATTCACATGCCACAGATATCACCAGTTTAAAGTATATGCGTAACTGGTTTCAGTGTATTCACGAGGTTGTACAATCATCACCGCTAATTTCAGAATATTTTCATCACCCCGTAAAGAAACCTGAGTCCTACAATAGTAACTCCCCCCACACACCCTCATTTCTGATGGTTTTAAGTTTCTCAGGTCCACTTCTCAATCCACGGGATCAGCCAGCACACTGGGATCAGTCGGCACACTGGGATCAGTCGACACACTGACACAGACGCGGGAGAGACATTAGGCTCTGCATCTTTCTGCAAATGGGACAATCCATTTGCAGTGTGAAGACTCAGCCCACCTAGGTGAAGCCATCCCTGTTTCTCCTTAAATACTGTCCTCTAGGCAAATTCTCCACTCCCCCAGGCGCCTGCCTCCAGGCTTTTGCAAATGCTATTTCTCTTGCCTAGATTGCCTTCCCCACTCCTCATCCATTTTGCAAACTGCTCCTCATCCTCCAGAACTCAGATCCAATGTTGTCTCCACTTTGAAGCCTGGCCTTTCTTTATGCTTCTCTATCCCGGAGTCTGGGCATTCACATTTCTAGATAGATCATGAGCAAATCAGGCAGAATCACTTAATCTTTCATTTCTATACCCCCCTGTCTAGAGCATGGCCTGGTAATCAGGAAAGGCTTGCTTAATTGAATAGGCATCCACTTCTTTTACATTCACAGTAAAGTAAGACATGTGAACATCATGGATGTAAAGTCGAGTTCAAGTGCATAGTAAGAAACTCAGTCCAGGCCCGGTGGCTCATCCTTTTAATCGCATCACTTTGGGAGGCTGAAGTGGAAAGATCACTTGAGCCCAGGAGTTTGAGAACCACCTGGACAGCAAAGTGGACCTTGCCAACAAAAAAGAAAGAAAGAAAGAAAAAGAAAAAGATAGAAAGAAAAGAAGGAAGGAAGGGAAGGAGGAAGGGAGGGAGGGAGGGAAAGAGAAAATTAGCCAGGTGTGGTAGCACACACCTGTGATCCCAGCTACTCAGGAGGCTGAGGTGGGAGGATCCCTTGAGCCTAAGAGTTTGAGGCTGCAGTGAGCTGTGATCACACCCTGCTCTCCAGCCTCAGCAACAGAGCAAGACTGTCTCAAGTACAAAAAAAAAAAGAAAGAAAGAAAATTCATGGTCTAATTAAAACTGAAAGTAGGTTTGCCCATGACATCACGATGATACTCTCTTCTTAGAATTGACCTTACTGCAAAATGCTCATTTCTGGAAAACCCCAAATGCTATTATTTAAAATACATAATATATAAATGAAATCATAAATGCGGTTTCTAGTGCTCTCCAGAGTTTTATTTACCTTTGTGTTTCCCAGCGCTTGGCCACATGAGACACTCAATAAATTGCTAAGGAATGAATGGACTCACTTTACTTCTTTGCTTTTACTGGGTAAATACGATTATGGGGCTCAGAAACATTTGATGACTGATGATGTATTTAAACAGAATTGTGTCTGCGTGTTTACTTTGGGGGTTTGGGGATTTTGTTTGCTTGTTGTTGCTGTTTTGTCTTATAGTCTTAATGAACCACTCAGCAATTCCTGATTTTCCCAAATTATTTCTAAGATCCATTTTGCTTTGGCTGTGAGGCACTTGACATTGGGGGAGTGTGAGCAAGAAAAAGACAGCCAAAGGCTTTGGTGCAAAGCCCTCTGTGGCCTGCGTTTCCTCATCTGTAAATTGACAGGAATGGTCACACATGTTTTCTTCTTTCAGTTCCAGGATTTGGTATCTAAGAAAAGATGATTTACAAATGCTCCCCATTGGAGTCCTATTTTTGGATCTGAGAAGAGGGCCTTGCAATGCGGGCTGATCGATGGGTATAAAGGCAGCAGGAGCCGAGTGTTCTTCTGTTGAATATTCACCTCCAAGATGCTGGCAGCTCCAAATTTCTCTGGACTGCTCGTTTTCCTCTCACAACTCAGGCTATTTTCAAATAACCCAACCTGTCCAACTCCAAAATTAAGGACCTTAGAGTAGAAAAATATGTAGGTCAAGAAATGTTCTCCCTGTCTAGGATTTTCGTCATGGAGAGGAAGGAGGGGAGGGAGGAGAAGCAGCCCAGCCCCCAAACTCAGCAGAGTCAGGGGAGGGAGGCATGTGAGGACTTTTTTTCTTTTTTTCTTTCTTTTCTTTCCTTCCTTCCTTCCTTCCTTCCTCCTTCCTTCCTCCCTTCCTCCCTCCCTCCCTCTCTTCTTTCTTTCTTTCATTCTTTTTTTTTTTGAAACAGAGTCTTGCTCTGTCACCCAGGCTGGAGTGCAGTGGCACAATCTCGGCTCACTGCAACCTCCACCTCCGAAGTTCAAATGATTCTCCTGCCTCAGCCTCCTGAGTAGTTGGGATTACAGGTGCCTGCCACCGTGCCCAACTAATTTTTTTTGTATTTTCACTAGAAACAGGATTTTGCCATGTTGGCCAGGCTGGTCTCGAACTCCTGACCTCAAGTTATCCGCCCGCCTCAGCCTCCCAAAGTTCTGGGATTACAGGCATGAGCCACCACGCCCAGCCGCACATGTGAACTTCTAAAGAGTGCATCCAATACGCCTATTTTTGGGAGAGGGTCAAATTCAGAAGATAGAGCTCTACAAAGTCTTGCAGAGGGGAGGGGATGAAATGTGGACTGAGTGAACAATTATGTTAGGGTCAAGGGTTTTTCCGAGGTTCAATAATCTTCTAGTTCACACCTTCATTTTATACCTGGGCCAGCAGGGAGTAGGGTGCGTTGTTGCCGGCCACTCAGAGGAGAGGTGGAGCCTGTCCCTGGGCTTCTGCATGTTCAGTTACCCGCAGTGAGCCATGGCAGGGGAGCTCACAGACCAGGCCAGACTCCTGCTGCCACAGCAAAGCCCCCGACCCCCAGGCACCCTCGCGGTTCTGATCCACCAATGGTGCTGTACAGGCCTCTGTCCTCGGCCCATCAGATCCTGTCTCTAGGAAAGGAGCTGGGCTGTATGGACTGTGGCCGCTGCAGTGGACTCCCTTGCCCTCTGGCCAACAGGCATTTGCCCCCCGGCTCCCTCAGGCTGGCCCTGTTCTGCAAAAACAGCCACCCCTCCTCCAAGGCAGCCTCAACCCTTCCAGAACCTGTCATACTCCCTCCCCTCCTCCTGCTGGCCCAGGTATGGCAACAGCTCTTTCTGCAAGCCCAGGCTACTGAACACTTCTTCTGAGCCCTACACCCTGGCCACCTTTGCAGACAATTCTTTGAAATACATCTACTCAAATGACCCCATCTGGTGTGGCCCCTGCAACCTCTTGGCATCTTGACCGATACAAATGCTCCCTGAAGCCCCCCAGAGCCTCAAGGAGGAAACCCCTCTTTAACCATCCTCCAGGCAAAGAATTAGATGATGAAGATGACCATGAAATACTTTCCCTTTCATTATCTTAGTTTTTTTCAGCTTCACAAAAATTCTGAAGTAGAAAGGACAGGTACTGTTACACCCGTTTTTCAGGTAAAGTAACAATGATCATTGGTGTAAATGACCATACTAATAATAGTATCTGTCGTCAGTGAATACGGAGGGAGCACCAAACTGCTTTCTAGGTATTTCTTCCAATGCCCTCAACCCACATTCTAGGGCTGTTTCTATTCACAGTCCATCTCTCAGATGAGGCCACAGAGGCTTGGGTGACAGATGATTATTAAGAAGACGCTGGGTGTTCTCACTTATAAGTGGGAGCTAAATAAGGGGAACACATGGACACAGGGAGGGAAACAACAGACAGTGGAGCCTGTTGTGGGGGCGAGGGAAGGGAGAGCATCAAGATAAACAGCTAATGCATGCGGGGCTTAATACCTAGGTTGATAGGTGCAGCACACCGCCATGGCACACGTTTACCTATGTAACAAACCTGCACATCCTGCACATGTATCCCAGAACTTAAAATTAAATTAAAAATAATAATACAGATGAAAACATTAAGAAAAAAAGAAGATGCTGAGAAGGTATGTTGGCAGGAGGGAGAAAATCAGACACTTCAAGAACTCAGTCAGAGTCCAGGTGTAGTTGTAGTGGCTTATGCCTATAATTCTGGCACTTTGGGAGGCCAAGATGGGAGGATCACCTGAGGTCAGGAGTTCGATACCAGCCTGGCCAACATGGCAAAAACCCGTCTCTCCTAAAAATACAAAAATTAACCAGGCGTGGCGGTGTGCCCCTGTAATCCCAGCTAGTCGGGAGGCTGAGGCAGGAGAATCACTGGAAACCAGGAGGTGGAGGTTGCAGTGAGCCAAGATCACACCACTGTACTCCACTCTGGGCGACAGAGCAAGACTCCATCTCAAGGAAAGAAAAAAAAAAAGAACTCGGTCAGAGGAGTGGACTCTGGAGCAGCGATGCAGTCCCCTACTGTCCCCAGGCCCAGCCCTTCTCTTGGCCCATGCTGGTTGACAGGAGACCTAGCTATGCCTCTCTTTCCCTTCTTGACTCTAATAAAGCAGGGAGGGAGGATCCCCTAAAGCCGAATCCTCTCCTCCAGTCCTGAGGTGATGCTGGTCCTCATACTAGTCATGTGGCCTTGGGCAAAGCGTGCCTCCACCTCCGTTTCCCCTTCCCATGAAATGAGGGGTTTGGACTAGAATAATTTAATTCTCCTCCCCCTGAAAAGTCTCCCCCCTACGCACTGTGTTCACTGACACGATGGCAAGAATGGCCCAGGATGAATCAGAACCTGATAAATCAGAAAATTATCGAGGACACACTGAGGTCAACCAAGTGATGGCACGAGACCGGGGGGATAAATAACGAAGGCCACACAATTCCATTCTGCCCTTCCCCCGCTTTTTTCATAAGCAGTCCGGTGTCCCTCAGCACCAGCTAAGTACCAGATTTCTAGCTTGTAGCAATAACTCGTATTAAATTATTTAGCCAGTAAATGATTATAAAAGCACTTTGCCAAGGTAAAGAACCACAGAAAAGCCAAATTCTAATAACAGTAATACCACCATATGCTTGAATTAATTATTGAATTTTTTAAAAGCCCATAGATGGATGAATGCAATTCATTTCATGCTTTGTGGAGCCAGGGTCCCTGGGAGAGTGTCTCAAATTCACAGGTTCCCCGGAGTGAGCTGGAGATTACACAGCGAAAGGCTGAACTGCATTGCAGGCGGCGCAGCGATGACCTAATGGGGCTTTTCCGTCTGGAATGCCTCCATCCGTGCAGCTGGGGCTGGGGTTTGGTGGCCACAGCACAGTGAAATTAGCAAGTAACCCCTAAGTCAGCCCTGATCCCCAGGCCCTGAGCTGTCCTGCAACTTCTGGCCATGACATGATTTTTAAAATTTTTTTTTTAATGTTCATAATGTGTCACCTTTTCTCCCCTTGTTTCTCAGGCCCAGCTCAGGAATAAGGTTGGAATCCTCATGAGCAGATTTTCCAGAGATTGAATTTTTATCCCTCTAGGTCTAATTTTCCTCATTTTGGACCAGAGTCATTCTAAAATGCAGGGCATGTTGTCCTGCCTTCCAGAACAGAGGATGTTGGAAAGAATTTAACCTCTTGTTGAAGAATCAGGTCAGTTTCATGAACATCATAGACCAAACGGGGTCGGGTGCTATGGGCTGGGACCCGCGCCCGACACTGGCTGTCCACAGGCTGTGGGCTTGGCTAGACTTGCCCCTGCCCTTGTCGTTGCCTCTGTGGCCACGGTTCACACAGGGGTTGCAGAGGCGATCCTCACTATGCACCCCTCACTCTTTCCAGTGCACTATTTCTAATCTGCTATGAGCAGAGAGTCCAAATCGCCGAACTTATCAGAATGATATCCCAAAAAGGCTGTATTGGGTTGAAAGGTATGCCCCCAAAATTCATGTCCATCTGGGACCACAGAATGTGACCTGATGGAAATAGGTCCAATCAGATAGAAAAGGTAAAGATCTTGAGAGCATCCTGGACGTAGGGTGGACTGCAATCCAATAACTGGTATCCCTATAAGAAGAAGGGGCATGGCTGGGCGTGCTGGCTCACGCCTGTAATCCCAACACTTTGGGAGGCCAAGGCGGGCAGATCACTTGAGACTAAGGGTTCGAGACCAGCCTGGCCAACATGGCAAAACCCCATCTCTACTAAAAATACAAAAATTAGCCAGGCCTGGTGGTGCATGCCTGTAGTCTTAGCCACTGGGGAGACTGAGGTAGGAGAATCGCTTGAACCCGGGAGGCAGAGGTTGCAGTGAGCCAAGAAAGCACCACTGTACTCCAGCCTGGATGACAGAACAAGACTCTTTCTCAAAAAAGAAAAAAAGAAAAAATGAAAGGACACAGGGGGACACACAGGAAAAGGCTGTGGGACAACAGAGGCAGAGACTGGAGGGATGCGACCACATCTAAGGGATGCTGAGGATCCCCAGGAGCCTCCAGAAACTAGGAAAGAGGCAAGGAATGGAGCCTCCCATGGAGACTTCAGAGGGCACAGAGCCCTGCTGACACCTTGAGTTTGAACTTCCAGCCTCCAGAACTCTGAGACAAAAGATTTCTGCTGTTTTAAGCTGCCCAGTTTATGGTAATTTGTTAAGACAGCCTCAGGAAGTGAATATGGAGGTTCTCGAGCCCAGATAGTTTTTCTACTTTTTAATGTGTTTTCCCTTTATGTTTGAATATGTTACATATTTGGACATCATATGCATTGTTTAGAGTTTTCAAAGCATTTCATGAGTGTGGATTCCCCGGATTGATTAGAGCTCAGTAGAGGGAAGGTGCATGGTCCCCGCTCAATGCTGCTGTCCCTCCCTGGTGGCCTTTGCAGGACAGGGCAGGGTTGGCTTGTTGCACTTGTCTGGAGCCTAGCCAGCACGTGGTGCTTCTTCTCCCTGAGCAGAGTGCCTCTATGTTGGGTTTTGGAATCATAAACATGCACTGGAGGGCTGGGGTGGAGCCAGAAAGCGTTAGTCCAGGGCTCTGGTTCTCAAAGTGCAGTGGCTGGACCAGCAGATGAGCTTTTCCTAGGAGCGTGTTAGAGATGCAGATGCTCAGGCCCTACCCCAGACTTGCTGAATCAGGAACACTGCTTTTTAACGAGCCCTCTAGGGAGATTCTGTTGCACACTTAAGTTTCAGAATCATCGGTTCTGAGTTTGTAAACTGGAATTCTGCAGGGTGAGCTATACTCATTTGTATACTTTGAAAATTGCCAGCTGGGTGCGATGACTCACGCCTATAATCTCAACATTTTGAGAGGTCGAGGTGGGAGGATTGCTTGAGCCCAGGAATTTAAGACCAGCCTGGGCAACATAATGAGACCCCGTGTCTATAAATAATAATAATAACAACAACCAATCTGGTGAATTTAGTGGTGGAACACATTTGTAGTCCTAGCTATTTGGGAGGCTGAGGTGGGAGTACCACTTGAGCCCAGGAGGTTGAGGTGACAGTGAGCTTTGATCATACCACTGTACTCCAGCCTGGGCAACAAAGTGAGACCTTGCCTCAAAAAAAAAAAAGGAAGGGAGGAAAGGGAGGAAGGGAGAGAGGAAGGGAAGAAAGAAAGAAAGAGAGTATTCCATGGTGTATATGTGCCACATTTTCTTAATCCAGTCTGTCACAGATGGACATTTGGGTTGATTCCAAGTCTTTGCTATAGTGAATAGTGCCGCAATAAACATACGTGTGCATGTGTCTTTATAGCAGCATGATTTATAATCCTTTGGGTATATACCCAGTAGTGGGATGGCTGGATGAGTTTGCATCCTTTGTAGGGACATGGATGCAGCTAGAAACCATCATTCTTAGCAAACTATCACAAGAATAGAAAACCAAACACCGCATGTTCTCACTCATAGGTGGGAACTAAACGATGACATCACTTGGACTCGGGAAGGGGAACATCACACACTGGGGCCTATCATGGGGAGGGGGGAGGGGGGAGGGATTGCAATGGGAGTTATACCTGATATAAATGATGAATTGATGGGTGCGGACGAGTTGATGGGTGCAGCACACCAACATGGCACAAGTATACATATGTAACAAACCTGCACACTATGCACATGTACCCTAGAACTTAAAGTATAATAAAAATAAATTAATTAATTAATTAAAAAAAGAAAGAAAGAGAGAAAGAGAGGGAGGGAGGGAAGGAAATTGCCTTTATTGGAAATACTTAAAAACCAGATTTCACAAAACATGCAACTTTACTACCTTCTTCTGAAAAATTAAGAGACCTCACAACAAAGACATTCCCATGTGGCAAAAATCAGCTCCATTGGGAGAATGGCTGCCCACCTCCTGCACCCACCATTCCCTCTCCTGCCTTAGATGTGAGGCTTGTGCCTCACTCACCTTGGCTGCTCAGCCTGCCTGGCCCTGTGGGTGCTTGAGTGTGAGCCCCTCATCCAGTTCAGTACCTCAGTTTACAGGTAGAGAAACTGAGGCACACAAAAGGGAATGAGCATGTTCCAGGAACCATGCAATGCTACCGATTGCTGAGTGACTGGGCAGCTCAGAAGCCTTTGCAGTTACTTGAGGCAAGCACGAGAAGTCCATGGGAGGACCTGGGAACCCTGAGATCCTCAGGAGCTCAGTTCTGGAATGAGAAAATCTTGGTGGCACCCACAGTCCAAGCTGGAGAAGGTGAGGGTGGAATGAGGGTAAGGCCATGGAGATGGACAGGAGGGAGAGACACAAGAGATGGTCAGAGGATGGCCACAAAAACACCAGTCAATAATAAATGTTGACAAGGATGCAAGGAAATTGGAACTCTCATACGTTGTTGATGGGAATGTAAAATGGTGCAACCACTATGGAAAACAGTATCAAAGTTCTTCGAAAAGTTAGACATAGAGTCACCCTATGACCCAACAACACCACTCCTAGGTATACACTCAAGAAGACTGAAACACAAGTTCACACAAAAATGTGCACATGAATGTTTATGACAGCATTAATCATAATAGCCAACAAGTGGAAAGAACCCAAATGTCCATCCACTGATTAAGGGATAAACAAAATGTGGTCTAGCTGTACAGTGGAATATTACTCAGCCATAAAAAAGGAATGGAGCACTGACACACGCTACAACATGATTAAACCTTGAAACCATTCAACTAAGTGAAAGAAGCCAGACAAAAAAGACCTCATGCTGTGTGATTCTGTTTATGCGAAGCATGCAGAAGAGGCAAATCCATAGAGACAAAAAACAGATGAGTGGAGGGAGTGGGAAGTGACTGCTGTTGGGTATGGGATGTTTTGGGGGGATGATGAAACTATCCTGCAGTTAAACAGTGGTGATAGGTGCATAACCCTAAAATATACCTTTTAAAAGCCCCAGCAAATTTCATGCCTTGAAATGGTGGGGTTTTATGGTATGTGAATTGTTATATCTCAATTTTTTTCTTTTTTGAAATTTTTAAATAAGTCCTTAAAGGACTCTGTGGTTTTGTTTTTGTTTTTTGGTTTTTTTTTTAAACAGAGTCTCCCTCTGTGGCCAAGTTGCAGTGCAGTGGCATGATCTCAACTCACTGCTACCTCCACTTCCCGAGTTCAAGCCATTCTCCTGCCTCAGCCTCCCAAGTAGCTGAGACTGCAAGCACACGCCACCACGCCCAGCTAATTTCTGTATTTTTAGTAGAGACGGGATTTCACCACATTGGCCAGGGTGGTCTCAAACTCCTGAACTCAGATGTATCTCAATTTTTAAAAAGAGATGGTCAGAGTAAAATGAGGAGGAAGACAAGGGATGGCAGGGAAGAGGATGACTCCGGACTTGCAGCGACTGAGCCTGCTGTGGGCCTGTCCTGTGCCAGTGGCCGATCTGCAGATTTTCTCTCCTTTAATCCCCTCCCAGCTGTGGGAGTGAGGGACGCACCCTCATTCACTGCATGTTACCTGTGAGTAAACTGAGGCCCAGGGAGGTGAAGCACTTGCTCAAGATCACACAGCTGGGAGGGAGGAGCTGGGTTTGGGTCTGTGTGTCTCCAGCTTTCTGTGCCCTCTCCTTTCCCGCTTCTGGTCTGTGAGCCCTTGGAGGGTAGAGAGGGAGTTCGTTCATCCCCCCAGGCCTTGGCCTAGTGTGGGGCCTGTTCCCCACCATGTTCTCATTAAATGGTTCTTTAATTGCATTGAAGAGACTGGAAATGGGCAAGAAATGGGGGGATACAGGACAGTGCCATTCACTTTGTTCTCTGGGTCATCTTGGTTTCTGAAGATTGTTTTTAAACCTCCAACAATGACCCCTGAATGTGAAAGGAAAATGTTGTCCCAGGAAAAGGGGTGTCTGTGCATGCAAAATGGGAGGCTGTGCCGAGAACACTCTGCCCGTGTTGCTCCTGCGTCGCCCCGTGTGGACGGAGATGAGATTTATAAATGATACAGCTAATTGTGTTTTTCTACAAGATTAATTTTATTGTCCCATTATCTGCTCCTTCCGAGTCCATTCAGGGGTGGATTATGTCTTAGCTTTCATCTCTGGAGTTTTCATTAATAATTAGGTCACCTTTTAGCCAGGAGCCCTGGATATCTCAGGCCAAGGAAACTTCCAGCTGGAACGGAAACCCTTTGTGTTACAGCATTCCCCCTGCTACTGTGGGTGCCTCTGTGTCAGAGGAGATGGGTGCTTCCTCCAATATCCGCTGTCAGGAGTGAAAAGGCCAGTGGTTCTTTGGGCTTACTAGGTTCCAGACCCTGTCTGGGGGCACTTTTTTTTTTTTTTTTTTTGTGAAACCTCACAATTGCCTGTGAGGTCAGGACTGTTGCCCCATTATACAGATGAGACGACTGAGCGGCCCCTCTGCAGGATTAGAGAACATGAAGTCACCTAACCACCAATTTGAGCCTAGGTGGCTTGCCCCAAAGCCAGTGTTGTGCCCACGTTGTCACACAGATAGCTCTCACTCCAGAGTCTAGAGAGTCAGAGGGCGGAGTTCCACTCTCCCGAGATCTTGGAGAATAAGGTGCATCAGACATGTTGACATCTGCCCCATATTTTTGGCTGGTGAAGACACGCAGGAGCTGGAAGGGTTGGAGACTGTTGACTGAGCAGCAACCGTGCACCATGCAAGCTCTATTTCTTTCTTTCTTTTTTCTTTTTTTTGAGACGGAGTCTTGCTCTGTCACCCAGGCTGGAGTGCAATGGTGCGATCTCAACTCACCGCAACCTCCGCCTCCCAGGTTCAAGCGACTCTCCTGCCTCAGCCTCCTGATTAGCTGGGATTACAGGTGCGTGCCACCATGCCCAGCTAATTTTTTGTATCTTTAGTAGAGACAGGGTTTCATCATGTTGACCAGGCTGGTCTCAAACTCCTGACCTTATGATCTGCCTGCCTTGGCCTCCTGAAGTGCTGGGATTACAGGCATGAGCCACCGCTCCCGGCTACACACAAGCTCTATTTCTTATCTCTGGTCCTCACCATCATCCTAACAGGTAAAACACATTTTCTTCTATTTTTCATATTAAGTAACCAAGGTGCTGGGGCCAGACACTGAATGACTGGGACCCAATGTGGGACCCAACCCAACAGCGCATGTGGAGCATTTGGGATGTTTAGGATTCTTCATAGTAAGTAAAGCTGTGGTGAACAGCTTTGGGCATATTCTCTGTGCCCAGTTTGATAGAAACTGTTGGTATAGGAATTCCTAGAAATGGAATTAGTGTTCAAAGGGTACAAGGATTTTCATCTATTATCTAATAGAGAGGCTAGACAGCTAAATCCTTGGCTTTCCAGACTCCCTTGCAGAGAGGGGTTCCAGTAGATCCCCTCCTGGCCAATGGGACTCTATGCCGTCTTTGGGGGTGTGAACCTTTTGTTCTCCTGTGGAAGAGGGACATACAAGTCTGGCATTATTCTTCATCCTTCCTCCTGCCTTCCATGTAAAAATGACACCTGGGCTGGGCATGGTGGCTCACACCTGTAATCCCAGCATTTTGGGAGGCCAAGGCAGGTGGATCAGTTGAAGTCCAGAGTTGGAGACCATCCTTGCCAACATGGTGAAACCCCATCTCTACTAAATACGAAAAATTATCTGGTCGTGGTGCACACCTGTAATCCTAGCTACTCGGGAGGCTGGGGCATGAGAATCGCTTGAACCTGGGAGGCGGACATTACAGTGAGCCAAGATGGCGTCACTGCACTCCAGTCTGGGTGACAGATCAAGACTCTGTCCCAAAAAAAGAGAAAGACAGAAAAGAACCGAATCGACACCTGGCGCTACAGCAGCCATCTTCCGTTCATGAGACTACAGATCTGAGGGTGGAAACCAACCCTCAAAGTGTGGTCATCTTTGGGCCGACCGCACAGTACCATCCACCAGACACTTCTTGCTCTGTGAGAAAAACGAAGTCTTACTTACTTAGGCCCTTTTGGGGCAGGATTTCTGCTCCTTGACACTGAGCACACTCCTAAATGACATCGGCTCAGGCAGGTGAAATATAGCAGAGATGTGGGTTATCCTCAACATCTATTCTCCCCTTCTTCCATTGCAATAAAAATTCCCTCTAGGCATGAGTCTGCAGGAAATAAGAACTCCCTTGTTGTGTCTCCCTTTTGGCAAGGTGTGGCCCTGTAGCGACATTCTGGCAAGAGGGATGAGAGAAGTGTGCAGCAGCTCTAGTGACCTTCCGGAAGGGACACTGGTGCACAGCCCTCTCCTTGTCTTGCTGTCCCCTTCTCCCTCCTGCCACCCGTTGTGTGGATGCCATCTTGGACCATGAGGCTGAGGTTCCCACCCAGGATGGTGAAGCAGGGTCCTGGGAGGAGGTGGGCCTGAGGACCCCAGGGGGCAGCGCCCCTCCCTCTATGACCCCGGACCACCTACAGACTTTGTAACCAATTCTCTCCTTGAAGCCACTGATACTTGGGATTTCCTGTCTCTCTCTGTCAAACCTAATCCCTGCTGTACTCATTCCCTGTTGCCGCTGTAACAACCTTCCACAAACAGGCTGAACCCAGTACAGATGAATGCTCTTACCGTTTAGAGCTCAAAGCCTAAACTCAGCTTCACTGGGCTGAAGACAAGGTGTCGGTTCCTTCTGGAGATGCTGCGATGGAGTCGCTTCCCGGCCTTTCTCACTGTCTCCTGGGTGCACTGATATTCCTTAGTTGGTGGCTCTTCCCCTATCTTCGAAATGCATCACCCCAATTTCTTTGTTCTCTCTCTTTCCTTCCTTCTTTCCTTCCTTCCTTCCTTCCTTCCTTCCTTCCTTCCTTCCTTCCTTCCTTCTTTCCTTCCTTCCTTCCTTCCTTCTTTCTTTTTTTGATGGAGTCTCACTCTGTTGCCCAGGCCGGAGTGCAATGGCGCGATCTCGGCTCACTACAATCTCTGCCTCCTGAGTTCAAGCGATTCTCCTGCTTCAGCCTCCCAAGTAGCTGGGATTATAGGCACACACCACCATACCCAGCCAATTTTTGTATTTTTAGTAGACAAGCGGTTTCGCCATGTTAACCAGGCTGGTCTCGAACTCCTGATCTCAATTAATTTGCCCACCTCAGCCTCCCAAATTGCAGGGATCATAGGCATGAACCACCATGCCTGGCCAACATCACTCTAATTTCTGTTTCCCTTTTCACATTGCCCTTCCCTCAGCCTGGTTCCTCCTGACTCCCTCTTATAAGGACTCTTGGGATGACATCAGACCGCCCTGAATAGCCCAGGATCATCTCTCTGTTCCAAGATCCTCCACATAAGCATGTCTGCAAAGCTCCTCTTCCCATTTAAGGAGCCTTTTGTAGGATCTGGGGATTAAGACATGGACAGATTTTGGGGGATATTGTTCAGCCTACCTCACAATCTGGACTACATATTTGTGTCTCCCCTAAATTCCTGTGATGAAACCCTAATCCCCAATGTGACATATTGTGAGATAGAGCCGGTGAGGAAGTGATAAAGGTGAAATGAGGTCATCAGGGTTGGGCCCTAATCCAATAAGGCTCTGCCCTTGTAAGGAGAGGAAGAGACAGCAGAGCGCACCCTCTCTCTCTGCCACAGGAGGACAAAGTGAGAAGGTGGCTGTCTGCAAGCCAAGAAAGGAGCCCTCACCAGAAATGGATCCTGCCGGGCCTTGGTCTGGGGCTTCAGGCTTATGCTCCCATGAGCTGTATCATTGCAGTTATATAGAAAACAGGGCCCTGATTTGAACGTTGATAAACTGCCATTACATACACCTCTGGGATATTTGAGAAGTGTGATGGGAATCAGACAGGCCTGAACTCAATCTCAGATGTAGGACTTACTGACTCCCTGCTGGCAAGCAAGTCTCAGTTTCCTCATCTGTAAAATGGGACTGATGATCCCAGTGATGATGTCATGCAAGCTGGCTCAGTGTGGCTTAATGCCCAGCACTCAGTGAGCTTAGGGTATTGCTAAGCACATGCCCTCCATTGCCACTATCTCCGACTCCTGACTCAGCCACCCTGCCTTGCCCTTATTCACTCACTCATTCATTCATCCAACATATTTTACTGAGGCTCTATCCTTACGAACCAGGAACAGCATGGGGCATCAGGAACTCACTGAATAGATGAGTCTCTGTTCTCCAAGCTCCATCATGGAAGTCCCAGTTTCCCTCTTCAAAGGGCTGACCAGTCCCTTCCCCTAGAGAAATGTGGGAAGCTGTCAGGCATTCAAGCTGCATCCCACTCCACCATGAGGCTGGAGCGCTGCTTCCTCATTTGTGATCAGAGGCCTTCCTGCTCCTTGACCCGCCCTTGCAGGCTTGCCTCCCAGCTGGAATGGAATGAAAACAAATCAACACTTTGCAAACTCACAAGCACTATGGACACAAGAGGAATTATTTTTTCCCCAAACAATAATAATCATAAGTCTTAGCCTTCGTTAAGCACCCACCATGGGTCAGGTCCTGTCCTCGGTGTTTGTCCGAATGATCTCTCATGACTCTCAGCTCCTTCTAGGAGGTGAGGAGTGTCAGTGTCTCCAATTTACAGGTGAGAACACTCATGTCCAGAGAGGCCCCTGCAGCTCCATGCCAGCCCTCAGTGACTGTAAGGGTAGATGGAGCTTTTCAAACCAAGGGGTCAGTAGTGGAAAATGTCTTGACTCTGTGTCAGAGAGGCTGAAGGGAAAAGGCGGGCAGCAGGACGTGTGAACCAAAGCCATGGCCTTGGGGGTGGGGAAGTGGGTTTTGGGGGTGGGGAGGCAGGTTTGGATCCTACATTAAGGAGGTGTATTTCAGGCTATGGGATTTTTAAAAAGAGGCATCACCCAGTTGCACTCTGAGCCAGTGTATTAGCTCATTTTCAAGCTGCTGATAAAGGCATACCCGAGACTGGGAAGAAAAAGAGGTTTAATTGGACTTACGGTTCCACGTGACTGGGAGGCCTCAGAATCATGGCAGGAGGTGAAAGGCACTTCTTACATGGCAGCAGCAAGAGAAAAATGAGGAAGAAGCAAAAGTGGAAACCCCTGATAAACCCGTCAGATCTCGTAAGAGTAATTCACTATCATGAGAATAGCACGGGAAAGACCGGCCCCCATGATTCACTTACCTTCCCCTGGGTCTCTCCCACAGCACATGGGAATTCTGGGAGATACAATTCAAGGTGAGATTTGAATGGAGGCACAGCCAAACCATATCAGCCAGTGCGGAAGAAAGGAAAGCAAATCTACTGATTCCCAAACCATCAAGAGAGGCAGGTGCAATCATTTATCAGGGGACTTTGGGAACTAAGTATGTAGTAGGCTCAGGGAAATGAGGGGTAGGAAGTAGGGCTGACCCAAATCGATTCACAGGGAGACATATGCCAGCCCCTTCAAGATGCTGAACACTCCCAGAGATAGATATTTACTGCTCATGAAGAATAATTTCACCCATAACAAATTCTGAGCACAGGCCATACCTTTTGGAGTGGAATTCAGTATTTGCTAATAAAACAGCACTGATCAATGACACAACTGACAACCGTGCCACCCCTGAAGTGTTGCTGAACCTGGCTCTGGCCCAGGTCTCCCCAGGTGACCTGGAGGGATTCTCCGAGGCTCCGCAGGGCTCCTGCGTCAACAGCAAAAGCCACTTCAGTAGCAGTAGCTTCTGTCTTCCAATAAGTTCACAAGCACAACATGTGACAAGTGGCAGAGTGGTGTGAGGAAGATGACTGGGCCAGACTAAAGGCAACACAAAATTCCCTGGGCACTTATGCCAGTTCTATGTTAAGTATTCTAAGGTGCATTATTACCTCATGTTGATGTCATCATCCTTTTTTTTTTTTTTTTTTTTCCTTTTTGAGACAGTCTCACTATGTTGCTCAGGCTAGTCTCAAATTCCTGGGCTCAAGCAATCCTTTTGCCTCAGTCTCTCAAGTAGCTGGGACTATGAGCTTGTGCCACCACATCTGGCTTCAGTCCTCATCTGAGCCAAATAAAATTTTGTTTCAGGGAGATTAGGTGCCTTGCACAGATCACACTGGAATTGGTTGGCTATATTTTGTTGATTTTCACACCTATGTTCATGAAGAATTTTGGTTTGTAGGGGTTTGTTTCCTTGTTATGTCTTTGTCTAGTTTTGGCAGTAGAGTCATGCTAACCTCATGAGATTAGCTGAGAAATGTTCTTCTATTTTCTCAAAGAGATTCTGCAGAGTAGTTATCCTCAAATATTTGGTAAAGTTAGCCAACAAAACCATCTGGGCTTGGAAATGTCATTGTTAGATATCTTTAATTTTGAACTTAATGTATTGAATAAATATAAGACTATTCAGATGGTCTAGTTCTTCATGCATGAGTTTTGGTAGTCTGTAGATTTCAAGGAATTGGTTCATGTAAAATGTTTGGTGTATTAGTTCCTTCTCCTGCTGCTAAAAGGACATACCCAAGACTGGGTAATTTATAAAGGAAAGAGGTTTAATTGACTCACAGTTCCTCAGGGCTGAGGAGGCCTCAGGAAACTTACAATCATCATGGAAGAGGAAGCAAACACATCCTTCTTCATATGGTGGCAGGAAGGAGAAGAATGAGTGCCCAGTGAAGGGGTAAGCCCCTCATAAAACCATCAGATCTCATAAGAACTAACTCACCATCATCAGAACAGGATGGGGGAACCGCTCCCATGATCCAATTATCTCCACCTTGTCCCTCCCAGAACATGTGAGGATTATGGGAAATACAATTTGGGATTTGGGTGGGGACACAGCCAAACCATATCATATGAGACATATTCATTTTATCCTACTAATGTCTGTATGACCTGTAGCGTTTACCCATCTTTCATTCTGGGTCTTGGTAACATATCTTCTCTCCTTTTCCTTGGCCAGTCTTGCTAGAAGCTTCTGTCTCTCCCACTTAGCAATGATGCTTCAGCTCCCAGCCTCCTTTCTCCTCCTCCGGCAGTGACTTTCCTCTGAGCCTCAGCACTTGATGGTTTCACTCCTGTCCTACAGAATTGGAGATCCTTAAGTTGGGAGGGCCCTTCAGTGATCCCTGGTAGAGGCTTCTTCCTGGGTGCTTCTAGGAAGACTGGCTGGTGGTTAGGCTGCCTCTATGCGCCTCTCATTGGAAGCTGAGTTATTGTATCATGTCATTTGTTTCTACTTTTGGCAACTTTCCCATCAAGGGCAATAACTGCTACCACTTACCAAGAGTGGCAACATGGCTATTTGGATGACAGTCTCATGTGTGACTCTGGTAGCCACTCCCTGGGCACTCCCCTCTATCAAGTTCTGGCCCCTTGGGCTCCAGGCTTACCTCCATGCCTTCTTCTCTGTCACATCAGGCTGGATGGTGCCAGCCCTGGAACCAGGCTGCCTGATCAGAGCCCAGCTCTGTCCTAGGTCACCGGCTGTGTGACCTTGTGGAAGTTACTGAAACTCTGTGCCTCAGTTTCCTCACCTATAAAATGTACCTAATGCTAGTTTCACTTAGAGATGTTGGGAAGATGAAGTTAGAATCATCCATATGGCTGGGACATAGTAAGAGCCCAGTGTCAGCTGTGAGTTTTAATCTCGTGCTAACCCATCAGAGAGTGCACCCCTGGCATTTCTTTTCTCCAGGCATTCTTAGCACCTCCAACTGTTTTTACCTAGCTGCACCTTCGTGTCTAACCTTTTACCTTCAGGGTCACCCCAGGCAAGACATGTGCTTGTTCATCAATGTGCCCCTTCCAGGGTGGGTCCTGAACTGGCCCAGAATTCAGATTCTGCATCAGAGGTGAGATGTGTAGACACGATGCTCTGGGGGTTCCTGAGAATCTCCACAGGGAGGTTATTCATGAGGTCTCCAGACAGAAGGGCCCTGAGGAAGGGCAGGGAGAACATTCTAGAAGGAGCAGCCCCTTGGCACATCTAAGCAGGGCTAGAGGGGGCATGTGGAAATGTGAGGAGCTGATGTTGCCAAAGGAAGCAGAAGCCTTCGATGGCGGCTGTGTTTGGCTGCACCATGGCCCCCAAGGATACCCCCGTCCAAATCTGCAGAACCTATGGTTGTTACTTTATAGGCCAAAAGGGACTTTGCAGCTGAGACCAAGTTAAATGTTTTTGGGTGTAAAGCTTATTCTAGGTTATTGATGACCTGACCCGTGAATGTAATCACAGGTGTCCCTATAAGAGGGAGGTTTGATGAAGAAAGCAGCTCCCGAGCTGAAAATGGATTCTCCCAGGGTCTCAGAAGGAGTGCAGCCCTGCCAACACCTTGCCTTAAGCCCCATGAAACTCATTTCAGGTCGCTGCCCTCCAGAACTGCAAAAGAATACATTGCTCTTATTTTAAGCCACTGAATACATGCTAATGAATTTGTTACAGCAGCCACGGGACACTGATACACAAGGCTAAGGGATATGTTTTGGCTGTGTCCCCACCCAAATCTCGTCTTGAATTCCCATGTGTTCCGGGAGGGACCTGGGGAGAGGTAATTGAATCGTGGGGGCAGGATTCTCCTGTGCTTTTCTCATGATGGTGAGTCTCACGAGATCTCACAGTTCTATAAAGAGACATTCCCCTGCACAAACTCTCTCTCTCTTTGCCTGCTGCCATCCACGTAAGATGTGACTTGCTCCTCCTTACCTTCTGCCATGATTGTGAGGCCTCCACAGCCATGTGGATCTGCAAGTTCAATAAACCTCTTCCTTCTGTAAATTGCCCAGCCCCAGGTATGTCTTTATCAGCAGCATGAAAATGGACAAATAAACCTAGGGAATTTTTAACTTCCTCTCAAGCATACATAACCCAGTGAAGAGTTTTGAGCAGGGATGTTTAAAAATACAATGTATTCATAGGACATCTGAAGTCCCCGAAGGCCCACAGATCAGAAGATGCCTCCATTAAAAAGATAGTTTGTCACTCACAGTTTCCAAGAAGAGGCAGCAGGCCACGCCCAGGGCCATACAGGAAGATGGGCGCAGTCAGGAGGAGGAGACAGAGGGGAGAGCTGTGAGTGGGGACTTTGACTGTGTTGCTGTGGGACAGAACCAGCAAGAAAGGTAGGCAGGCTCAGGATTGGCCAGTTTGAATAACTGAAGCTGCTCCAGGGCACAAGGCTGTCCCTACCAGTCTGGCACCTGTCCTGGGCTGACGAGGACAGGTAGATGTGGCTGGAGCAGTAGAGCCTAAAAAAGCAGGTGGCTGCAGCATGGACTATGGGTTGGTTGATTTATATTTGAAAAGTGCCTCTACCCAGAAGAGGACTCCTCTGAGGAGTGGGGGAGGTGATGAAGCAGGCAGGAGGTCAGACAGGGTGACTTAAGCCATTATCAGGTTGTTCAGAACAAGGCCTTTCTGGCCCATGCATGGAGGATGGATGTCAACAGTGTCAAGTTCACAGAGGCTAGAAACACAGGTGACACCAGGTGTAATGCATTCAGGCATGTCTCAGCAAAATCACCATGGTAGCAGGGTGGAGAGACCCCCTCTGGCGGCTGAGCGGGCACAGAGGGCTGTGTATTCAGTAGGTGCATATATCAACCCTCCTGCACCCTCTGTCCCCTCCTGGCCCCTCCCGGAGCTGCCTTTCCCCTCCCTGCCCCAGTCTGTGCTCTGACCACACTGCAGTCTCATGGGTGCCCCCCAGCGCCCAGCAGCCCTTTCCTTCCACATGAGCTCCTCCCCATCCCACCGGGCCAGTGCAGATGCTACTCTCTCTCCCCTGGAGAAATCAGCCGCGACAGCACCCACTGTGCATACACGGTGCTCCCTGTGTATTCACCACGAGCTCCCTGCCATGCTGGGCACTTCTCACAGATCACTGGGTTGGCTCTGATGCAACTGCCAACATCCAGTCATTTTTGACCTACAAAAAGTGGCAATTTAATACAGTTCAACCTAAATCCTTCAGTTAATCCTCAAAATAATTGTGTAAGTTAAGGGCTGTTTGCCAGTGATGAAACTGAGACCAAGATGATTTGGGAATTCAGTCACAAAGCTCACATTCATTTTCTGTGGCTGCCATGATACATACCACGGCTTGGGTGGGTTAAAACAACACAGATTTATTCTCCCACAGTTCTGAAGGCCAGAAGTCTGAAATCAGGGTGGCAGCAGGGCCGCTGCCCCCAATGGCTCTAGGAGAGAATTCCTCCTTGCCTGTTCCAGGCCTTCTCTTTGGTCTAAAATCTCCCTCCGCCTTTCTCTTGCAGGGACCCTGTCACTGTATTTGGGATCCACCTGGATGATCCAAGTTGATCTCCTCTGGAGATCCTTCACTGAATTGTATCTGCAAAACCCTATTGCCAAATAAGGTAGTTGACATGGTTAAGCTCTGTGTCCCCACCCAAATCTCATCTTGAAGTGTAGTGATCCCCATGTATCAAGGGTGGGACCGGGTGGGGATAATTGAATCATGGGGGCAGTTTCCCCCATGCTGTTCTCACGATAGACAGAGTCTCACTCTGCTGCCCAGGCTGGAGTGCAGTAGCGCAATCTCAGCTTACTGCAACCTCCGCCTCCCAGGTTCAAGCAATTCTACTGCCTCAGCCTCCCAGGTTCAAGCAATTCTACTGCCTCAGCCTCCCAAGTAGCTGGGATTACAGGTATGTGCCAACACACCTGGCTAATTTTTATGTTTTCAGTAGAGACGGGGTTTCGCCATATTGACCAGGCTGGTCTCAAACTCTTGATCTCAGGTGATTTGCTCACCTCGGACTCCCAAAGTGCTGGGATTACAGGTACGAGCCACAGCACCTGGCCTAAGATCTAATGGTTTTTTAAAGGGCTTCCCCCTTTGCTAGGCTCTTACTCTTCTTCCTGCCACCATGTGAAGAAGGATGTGTTTGTTTCCCCTTCTGCCATGATTATAAGTTTCCTGAGGCCTCCCCCATCATGCGGAACTGTGAGTCCATGAAACCTCTTTCCTTTATAAATTACCTGGTCTCAGGCAGTCCTTCACAGCAGCATGAGAACAGACTAGCACAGTGGCACTCACAGGTTCTGGGGATTTGAGCACAGACACATCTCTTTAGGGGCCACCATTCAACCCACTACAGCTCATAAGTGGCATCATCAGCTGAGCCCAGGGTGTCTCCAGTCACAACGCTGGTTGTGGTTAGGGCTTGCTTTTGTACCACTTCCCCACCTGACACGCATTGTGTCTGTGTAACACCTGCCCAGCCCCCACATGTGGACTTGGCTTTGGTCATGTCCAAGCTCCAGATCCCAAATCATCTGGAAGCCTCTTTCTTACCCTCCCGAGTGTTTCCCCACATGTTCAACACACATTCAGGGTGATTTTCTTATGTCTTTAATTTCTCGGCACAAAACAAGTCTAAAAATAAGCATTCACTGCTTCTTGTCAAAAAATTCTGAAAACCATGTGTAGGAAGGGCTTGTGTTGACTAGGGTATGAATATCCTGGTGGCTGATGTCAAATGGGGCAGTTCCATGTGCTGGGTTCTGTGCAGGACACAAAGCTGACACTGGCCAAATCCTGCCATGGGCAGCTTACCTGTGAGCAGCTGTGCACAGCCCACACAGAATTAGCTGTGAACCCTGAAAATCTGAGACAGGTCTCAGTTAATTTAGAAAGTTTATTTTGCTGGCCGGGCATGGTGTCTCATGCTTGTAATCCCAGCACTTTGGGAGGCCGAGGCGGGCGGATCACAAGGTCAGGAGATCGAGAACATCCTAGCTAACACAGTGAAACCCCGTCTCTACTAAAAATACAAAAAAAAAAAAAAAAAAAAAGAAAAATTAGTCAGGCATGGTAGCGGGCGCTGGTAATCCCAGCTACTTGGGAGGCTGAGGCAGGTGAATGGTGCGAACCTGGAAGGCGGTGGAGCTTGCAGTGAGCAGAGATCGTGCCACTGTGCTCCAACCTGGGTGACAGAGTGAGACTCCGCCTCAAAAAAAAAAAAAAAAAAAAAGTTTTTTTTGCCAAGGTTGAGAACACACGCCCATGACAGCTTCTGGAGGTCCTGACGACATGTACCCAAGGTGGTCAGCGCACAGTTTGGTTTTATACATTTTAGGGAGACACGGGCCATCAATCAACACATGTAAGATGAATATTGACTTGGTCCGGAAAGGTGGGACAACTCGAAGCAAAAACAGGACAACTCGAAGCGTGGAGGGGTCTTCCAGGTCCTAGGTAGATAAGAGACAAATTGTTGCATTCTTTTTATTTTTTCTTTGAGATGGAGTTTTGCTCTTATTAGCCAGGCTGGAGTGCAATGGCATGATCTCAGCTCACCACAACCACCGCCTCCCAGGTTCAAGCGATTCTCCTGCTTCAGCCTACCGAGTAGCTAGGATTACAGGCATGCGCCACCATGCCAGGTTAATTTTGTATTTCTGGTAGAGACGGGGTTTCTCCATATTGGCCAGGCTGGTCTCAAACTCCCAGCCTCAGGTTATCCACCCACCTCGGGCTCCTAAAGTGCTGGGATTACAAGCGTGAGCCACCACACCTGGCCTGGTTGCATTGTTTTGAGTGTCTGATTAGCCCCTCCAAAGGAGGCAGTCAGATATGCATTTATCTCAGTGAGCAGAGGGGTGACTTGGAATAGGATGGGAGGCGGGTTTGCCCTAAGCAGTTCCCAGCTTGACTTTTCCCTTTAGCTTAGTGATCTGGGGGCCCCAAGATTTCTTTTCCTTTCACATAGCCACTGTCTAGAGTGAGACAGCTGAATGGGGAAACCATTTCAAGGACAGGAACCAAGAAGTTGTTTCCTCCTGACTTCACTGAATCCCCCTCAGTGCTCTTTCGCAAAAAGTATTATTATTCCCCCTTTAAGGATGAAGGCAGTGGTTCAGAGAGGCTGGAACTGTAATAGGCTCTTTGCCCGGTGCGTGTGGCAAGCCAGCATGCCAGGACATGGTTGCAGCAGGGGAAGAGGTTCCATCGTAGGACCACCAAATGAGGAGATGGAAAGAAACCTCAAATTCATCTCCCCAGGGAGTTTGGGGCTGAAGTTTTTCAGGGTTTTGGAGTGCACTGATGGGTGGAGGTGGTTGATTGCTGGAAGAGTGCAGGATAAAGCCGTGGAACCTGGACTAGGGAGAGGAACCGGCTGCATTCTCCTGCCCGTCCCCCAGTCCCGCCGCCCACAATTCCTCCCTGTTCCTCTGGAGGGGGCTTCAAAGTGTTTGCTGGAATTCAAGGTGTGAAAACCATCTTAAGTGATCCTTAAACAAAAGCCTCACGATCAGAAAGCCGAGATAGTGTAGTGTATTAGTCTATTCTCATGCTGCTAATGAAGACATACCCAAGACTGGGTAATTTATAAAGAAAAAGAAGTTTAGGCCAGGCACAGTGGCTCCTGCCCATAATCCCAGCACTTTGGGAGGCTGAGGCAGGTGGATCACCTGAGGTTAGGAGATCGAGACCATCCTGGCCAACAGGGTGAAACCCCGTCTCTACTAAAAAATACAAAAAACTAGCCGGGCGAGGTGGCGGGCGCCTGTAGTCCCAGCTACTCCGGAGGCTGAGGCAGGAGAATGGCATAAACCCGGGAGGCAGAGCTTGCAGTGAGCTGAGATCCGGCCACTGCACTCCAGCCCGGGCGACAGAGTGAGATTCCGTCTCAAAAAATAAATAAAATAAAATAAAAAATAAAAATAGGGCTGGGTGCAGTGGCTGGAGCCTGTAATCCCAATACTTTGGGAGGCTGAGGCAGGTGGATCACTGAGGTCAGGAGTTCGAGACCAGCCTGGCCAACAGGGTGAAACCCCTTCTCTACTAAAAATACAAAAAATTAGCAGGGCGTGGTGGCTGGCACCTGTAATCCCAGCTACTCAGGAGGCTGAGGCAGGATAAGATTGAACCTGGGAGGCAGAGATTGCAGTGAGCAGAGATTGCACCATTGCACTCCAGCCTAGGCAACAAGAGCAAAACTCCATCTCAAAATAAAAATAAAAATAGGGCTGGGCACAGTGGCTGGAGCCTGTAATCCCAATACTTTGGGAGGCCAAGGCGGGTGGATCCCTGAGGTCAGGAGTTTGAGACCAGCCTGGCCAACATAGTGAAACCCCATGTCTACTAAAGATACAAAAAATTAGCTGTGTGTGGTGGAGCGCACCTGTAATCCCAGCTACTCGGGAGGCTGAAGCAGGAGAATCACTTGAACGCGGGAGGCGAAGGTTGCAGTGAGCTGAGATTGTGCCATTGCACTCCAGCCTGGCAATGAGAGTGAAACTCTGTCTCAAAAAATAAAAATAAAAAATAAAAAAGAGGTTTAATGAATTCACAGTTTCACACGGCTGGGGAGGCCTCACAATCATGGCAAAAGGTGAAAGGCATGTCTTACATGGCAGCAGGCAAGAGAGAATAAGAGTCAAGTGAAAGGGGTTTCTCCTTATTAAAATCATCAGCTCTCATAAGACTTATTCACCGCCACAAGAACAGGATGGGGGAACCGCTCCCATTATTCAATTATCTCCCACAGGGTCCCTCCCACAACGTGCGGGAATTATGGGAGCTACAATTCAAGATGAGATTTGGGTGGCGACACAGCTAAACTGTATCCTATGGAATCTCTGTAGGAACAGTGGGGATGCAGATGGGTTCTTAAACAGTCTTATGACCCTAATGTCAGAAATCCTACCTCTAGGAACGATGGGTAGTGTCTAGTACTACATGCACATGGTCAGTGTCTAATGCTACGGGACTTCTAACAACAGGGAAGTGAGCAGGAGTGTAGCCTGATGAAAGCTTAATTATAACTAGATTTCTGTGCAGAATTCTTATTAACCCTGTGAGGACAGCTTCAAGGCTAAGTGAGTTGGTCAAGGTCATACAGCCACAAGCAGCGAAAGTGGGTTTTGAACCCCTGTCCCTTTAACTCTACACTGGGTAGGGGATTGAGAGGGGAGGGGACTGAGATCTGGAAAGACTGTCGTGAAAGTGACAATTGTACAGAGCTCAAAGGCTCAGGCTGCTGGGGGGTTGTGGGCTGGGGTGCAGCCCACTTGAGAGGTTAAAGGTTGAAGCTGCAGAGCAGCCACACTCCAGGAGGATGATGTTGTGGATGCTGCACCATGGGTCAGCTGGGTTGAGGCTGGGGGATTTTCCCTGCTGCCAGTCCTGTGTTTCACAAGCAGGTGCCCTGCAGTAGCCTGCAGCGTTGTTGCCTCACAGACAATAAATTAGGGTCTTTAAACCATAAAATTGGCATTTGGACTCTAGTCATGTGCGAAGGACTCAGCCCGCTTCTGTGAGCTGTGAAACAAAGCGTCCTTGGTTATGAATAAATTAGGTCCTTCCCCCTTGCAGGGGGGACAGGCAGCTGGGGAGATGGTGCATGATTCCAAAGCAGGGAAGAAAGAGCATGGGGTGTGGGGTTATTTCAGGAGGCAGCGACCTGAGAGTTTATTTATTTAACAACACTTAGGTAGGACTACCTTCAAGCCAGGCACTTCTGTGCTTTACAAAGATTAGTTCATTTAATCCTCTGACACCCTGGGAGAAGGAACCGTTATCATCTCCATTGTACTAAGAAGAAACTCAGGTACATAGAAGTCATTTGCCCAAGATCGTGTAGCCAGCGTGTGGCAGCAGGGTGACCCAGGTGGCCTGGCTCCGGAATCCTTGCTCTTCTTCCCCATTGCTAAATGGCCTCTTCATTTTGTGACAGTCTCTAAAGAAGGTTGAATTCATGTGGGAGCCTTGAACCCTGTGTTAGAAGCTTGACTTCGCCCTGGGTGACGAGAGCCTCTAGATGCTAAAATGACTGAATGCGAAATGGTGGAGCCATTGTAGGCAGCAATCTGGCAGTTCTGCACAAAAATTAAGCTTAGAGTTACCCTATGATCCGGCCACTCTACTCCTAGGTATGTACCCGAAAGAGCTAAAACAGAGACTCAAACAGACATTAGTACACTCACATGCATAGCAGCATTATTCACGGCACCCACGAGGTGGAAGCAATCCAGGTGTTCATCCATGGACGAATAGATAAATAAAATGTGGTGATCTAGCCATGCAGTAAAGTACTGTCCAGCCTTAAAAAGGAAGGACATTCTGACACATGCGCCAACAGGTATGAATTTGGAAGCCTTTAGGCTAAATGAAAACAGCAGTCGCAAAAGGACAAGCAGTGTGTGATTTCACTCATGTGAGGTACCTGGCAGTCAAATTCAAAGAGGCAAAAAGTAGATTAGAGGCTACAGGGGCTGGGGGAGACCATAGGGAGTTATTGCCTCATCGGTACAGAGTGTCTGTTTGGGGTGATGCAAAAGTTTTGGAAATAGATTGTGATGATGGTTATATGACACTGGGAATGAAGTTAATACCAATAAATGGTATCATAAAATGGTAACACAGGCCGGGTGCGGTGGCTCATGCCTGTAATCCCAGCACTTTTGGAGGCTGAGGTGGGTGAATTACCTTAGGTCGGAAGTTCGAGACCAGCCTGACCAACATGAAGAAACCCCCGTCTCTACAAAAATACAAAATTAGCCGGGTGTGTTGGCACATGCCTATAATCTCAGCTACTGGGGAGGCTGAGGCAGGAGAATCGGTTGAACCTGGGAGGCGGAGGCTGCAGTGAGCCAAGATTGTGCCACTGCACTCCAGCCTGGGCAACAAGAACAAAACTCTGTCTCGAAATAAAATAAAATTTAAAAATGGTAACATAAAATGATGAATTTTATGTTATATATGTATTTTACCTCAATTTTAAAAACGCAGTGAAGTGAAAGGAGTTATTGTCTCCATTTTACAGATGTGCACACGGGGAGGCAGGAAGGGGTAACACGCCCAAGGCCAAATAGCGCCCTGCAGAGCACATTCGTCTCCATTATAAAATGTCTCTGCAGCTCCAACTGGACAAAGAGGCCTCTGCCTGGGGCGAGCCCTGAGCAGCCAGGGCTGAGGTTGTGCAGGGGACAGCAGGTAGAGCAAAAAGGCATAGGGAGTGTGGGAGTTATGCTCCCGCCTTCCAGCAGCTCACAGGGGTGGCCCTGTGCATTGGAACCGCAAGAGCTCTGTGTGGGGGTGAGGGTGGGGCCAAGGGGCTGAACTCTCCAGAGAAGGACCCAATTTATACTCAGGAAATGTGTTCTAAGCAGAAGAAGATCTTGCCACAACGGCAGAGAGAGAGATTTATGTGTTTGGCCCTATCTCCTTAGATTGACTTTTCTTGAATCACAAAGGCTCAGGGAGGAGGCAGGAGTGGGAAATAGCTCTCGGGATAAAGGAGGTCATTGGCGAGCAGGCATTTAATGCCCCTCCTTAATCTGGTGAATATGATGCTACAGGCGAGGTGGCCATTTTTCTCGACCGCAAAGACAGAGTCCAGCCTCATAGTCCCAAGGAGGCCCCAGACCCCGCATCTAACAGCCATGGACCTGTGCGGGCAAGGGGTGCTGTGGGTGGAGAGGGCTTGGCCAGGGATGTTCTGAGACCCTGGGAATACTTGGTCCACCAGCAGGCCTGGGGGTCCTGCTCCCCCTGAGCTGTGACCTGGGCCATGTCTCCCCTTCTCTCCCAGCATCCTCCACCACAGGCTCACTGGCCCCCACAGGACTAGCCGTCCACAGTGCTGTGCTGTTAGCAGGCTAGTCCCTTGGCTTCCTAAAGAACAGCTTCCTCCTCATCCAACCACTGTGCTCCTGTGTCACCTTTTCTAGAAATTCCACCCCAGGCCTACAGGGAGAGTTAGCTGCCCCTCTTCTCTGTCTGTCTCTGTCTCTGTCTCTCCTATCGCCTCATTACAGGGGGAACCATTTCCAAGGGAGGACCCAGGTCAGTTATCTCTGGAACTTGTCAGGCCTGTTACACGGCTGGTGTAAAATCAATATTGATTGAAGTGAATTGGATTAAAATGAAACACTGAATAGAAATGAAATGAATTGAAATGAATTATAAATACACTGACTACAAGTATATGGAATGCGTTGAAAGGTGACCTCCAGAAAGAGATGGCCATGTCCTAACTTGGAACCTGTGAATATCGCCTTATTTGGAATAAAGATCTTTGCAGATATAACCAAATTGAGGATCTCGAGATGAGACCATCCCAGATGATCCTGAACCCCAAATCTAATGACAGTGACCTTGTAAGAGACACATAGAAGAAAGACAGAGGAGGAGCCCACATGAAGTGGAGGCAGACATTGGAGTGAGGCAGCTACAAGTCAAGAAACACCCAGAGCCAACAGAGGTTGAAAAGAGGCAAAGAGTCGTCACCTAGAGCCTTTGGAAGGAAGTGTTAACCTTGAAGAATGAGATTCAGAGAGCGTGATTGAGTATAGAGTTTATTCAAGGGCAAAGCTTAAGGATGGCTATCAGGGAAAGCACCAACTCCAAATGATTGGGCTCAGAGTTTCCAACATGGAGGAGTTAAGGTTTCAATGATATCCGTAGAGAAGTTCCAGCAAGATTACATCAGTTACTCTACAAGGCCAGGTGCATACATCACAGCGCCTGGTTACAGATTGGTTACAGATTGCTTCATACCAAGGAAGATTACTGTATTACTCCATGAGGAGGGGCAATGATCTGAAGGGATCTTATCTCTGGTGCAGCTTGGGTCTTCTTAATTATTAACACGAAGAAATAAAGGCAGAAGTTGCAGCTGTAACCCATGTGACCGAGATTGCATAGCCACATTGCTCTCAAGGCTCAGGTTAATTGGAGGTTTCAACAGTTTTAACCTTGAATTATTTAACTTCACATTTCCCCCTTTTCATCAAGATCTTTTCAAGAAAGCTTCATAGATGAACTCAAATGGTTTTGGCTCCTTTTATGTTCAGGACCTTAGTTCCTTATTGCTAGAAGGCTCCTTCCTAGAGTAGGAGCCTAATTTAAAGCAATATAGCGGAAGTGACTTTGTGACCTGAGTCAGGCTACACAGCTGCATCTTCAGTTAATACAGTCCTTCAAGTGACCATTAATTTTGTTTCTTCAGTTATGAGTTGACTCCATTGCAAATACATTCTGCAGCAGCAGTGAAGACAAAAAGAAGACAAAACCTGCCAGGCACGGTGGCTCACGCCTGTAATCCCAACACTTTGGGAGGCCGAGACGGGTGGATCACTTGAGGTCAGGAGTTCAAGACCAGCCTGACCAACATACTGAAATCCCGTCTCTACTAAAAATACAAAAATTAGCTGGGCTTGGTGGTGGGCACCTGTAATCCCAGCTACTTGGGAGGCTGAGGCAGGAGAATTGCTTGAACCTGGGAGGCGGAGGTTGCAGTGAACCAAGATCGTGCCATTACACTCCAGCCTGGGTGACAGAGTGAGACTCCATCTCAAAAAAAAAAAAAAAAAAAAAGAAGAAGACAAAACCCAACAATGATGATAATTTCTAGAACAAGTAATAGCTTTTGCCACCAAGTTTCCCAAGATCCCAACCAGCTGCTTAGCCAATCGTTTAGGGAGGGCATTGGATCTGAAAGGATAATTATTTGGGTTTTCATATCAGCCATTAATTTAGTGATGTTATCTAATTTATCTGGGATATAGATACAGTAACCAGTTTTTATGATAGCATAGGTTCCCCCTTGGGCTGCTGTGAGTATGTCTAAAGCCATATGGTGTCAGGTAAATGCACCTGACAGCAAACATTTAAGCATATCCTGAGACTGACCCTGTGTGGAAGATGCACCTAAATGTGTATTCCCAGCTAGAGAATCTGGGAGTGTATGGCTTCTTGGCCTTTTGGCTAAGATCAAGTGGAGAACCTGGGAGTGGACAACCTGGAGATTTGTTCCTTATCTATGGTAAACATCTGAGTCCTCATCCCATCCCATTGAACATGGGCCATACAGGGCACTGAGGTTCTAAGTTTTGGGTTAAATGGAGGCTGCCAGGTGTAGGTTGTTAAGGGGAGACAGTGTTAAGTGAAAATGCTATATGAACTGCATGCTGTTTGCAAGCATTTGTGGTTTCCCTGCTCAGCCTGCCACCACTAGACCGTTTCTTATTTCTTTTTTTTTTCCGACAGTTTTGCTCTTGTTGCCCAGGCTAGCGTGCAATGGCGTAATCTCAGCTCACTGCAACCTCTGCCTCCTGGGTTCAAGCGATTCTTCTCCTGCCTCAGCCTCCTGAGTAGCTGGGATTATAGGTGCCCACCACCACACCTGGCTATTTTTGTATTTTTAGTAGAAACAGGGTTTCTCCATATTGGTCAGGCTGGTCTCGAACTCTCGACCTCAGGTGATACACCCACCTTGGCCTCCCAAAGTGCTGGGATTATAGGCATGAGCCGCCATGCCCAGCCTAGATAGTTTCTATACATAAGAGGGTTCTCTTGTCTAGAGAGATTCTCTCCCCTGTGTGTAAGCCCCCGATAAAACCCTGTGTCTTGTTTGCTGGCTTTGGGTCTCTTAGCCTCTTGAATCTTGTGCCTTCCCTATTGAGGTTAATAGGGGTTCGGCACAACACACAGTTCCGTGATACAGCCTTTCTCATAAGAGTAACTTTGTTGTTTAATAACGAGATGCCCATGTGGCTATACTCTAGGGCATTTTGTGTATAAATGGTTAGGGCCTCTGCATGCCAAATGACATCCTTAATACCCAGTTGTGGCAGAAAGATGGAAGCTAAATGATCACACCAATGGAATACAGAATGAACCCAATGAACTCAATGATTATAAGTGAGGAGGATTTGTGGGCTTTGAAAGAGTATAAACTATTCAACCTTGTGCCCAGGCATAACCCCAAAAATACTGTCTTAACCATCTTGTGGGCAACCATGGCCATAGTTGGTGCTGCACAGCAAAGATGTTCCATTTGGAGATAACCAATAAATAGCTGGTCACTGTGCCCTTTCAGTGGGATGCCAATCAGTGCCTTGTAATACAATGGTGTGGATACAGTCTTATCTGGATATCCACCCCATATCTCTAGTGCTACTGGAGCAGGAATCTTTGGTGTGATTATTTTGTTCCCAGCATAAATGGGCAAGCTAAGCTGACCAAAATAGGGGGTACACCAGATAAAACCAACCCAAATTTGTGTTATACGATCACAAAATTGAGTTGTCTCATTTCTCAGTTGAGGCAGCACCAGTGTTGAAACTGACAAATGGGCCGGGCGCGTTGGCTCACACTTGTAATCCCAGGACTTTGGGAGGCCGAGGTGGGCAGATCATGAGGTCAGAAGTTCCAAACCAGCCTGGCCAACACGATGAAACTCCATCTCTACTAAAAATACAAAAATTAGCCGGGTGCGGTGGCAGGCCCCTGTAATCCCAGCTACTTGGCAGGAGAATCACTTGAACCCGGGAGGCGGAGGCTGCAGTGAGCCGAGATCGCACCACTGCACTCCAGCCTGGGCGACAAAGTTAGATTCCATCTCAAAACAAACAAACAAACAAAAAACTCACAAATCAGTTTCTTTTACCAAAAAGCTCTTCCTATGCCCTTTGCTTTGTAGAGTATTAGTATGAACCTCATCCTTAGTTAACTTAGTGTTCAGCACCAATGACTGTTTTTGAAAAACATGGATATTGGCCGGGCGTGGTGGCTCACACCTATAATGCCAGCACTTTGGGAGGCCGAGTGGATCACCTGAGGTCAGGAGTTCAAGACCAGCCTGGCCAACATAGTGAAACCCTGACTCTACTAAAATACAAAAATTAGCCAGGCGTGGTGGTGCATGCCTGCAATCCCAGCTACCCGGGAGGCTGAGAACCCAGGAAACAGAGGTTGCAGTGAGTTGAGATCATGCCACTGCACTCCAGCCTGGCTGACAGAGTGAGACTCCATCTCAAAAAAAAAAGATATATTTCAGATATTGTATCCAATCTTATCCTTGGAGAGGAGATGCCCACCATGGTAGGTCAGAACCACCAGAAAGAGGCGTGAGGCAGCATACCCAACAAGTGTTCTCTTGAATCTATCAGCATACTCCTAAGCACATTGCAAAAAGGGATTTGCTTCACAGGCAACAGCTGGTGAAAGTAGTGACAACACGTAAGAACTTTATCGACAACTTGCAAAGGAAGACCATTCCCATCTATTAGTGAGTGACATAGTTTGGATATTTGTCCCCACCCAAATCTCATGTTGAAATGTAATCCCCAATATTGGAGGTAGGACCAGGTAGGAGGTGTTTGGATCTCATGGGGGCAGATTCCTCATGGTTCGGTCCACCCCTTGGTGACAAGTGAGCTGTCACTCTGAATTCACACGAGTTCTGGTTGTTTAAAGGGTGTGGCACCTCCCTCACTGTCTCTCAGTCCTGCTTTCACTATGTGACGTGCCTTTCACCTTCCGCCATGACTGACAGCTCCCTGAGGCCTCTCCAGAAGCCAAGCAGTTGCTGGCACCATGCTTGTACAGCCTGCAGAACCATAGGCAAATTAAACCTTCCTTCTTTATAAATTACCCAGTCTCAGGTATTCCTCTATAGCCATGGAAGAACGGCCTAATATGAGTATAAATCTTACGCATTCCTTTAGTTGCAGGCCTGATGTGGTGTCTTGGGAAAGTTGACTGCTGCAGATGTCATCTTCTCATTCTTATTGGTTCTGGAGAATTGCGATCTGAGATCACCAGTTTGAGATGAAGTTCAATTTGGTGAAGCAGCTTTCTTTTAATGGGCAACATGTCCATAAATGGATTCCTTTTAGCTTAGTGGCACAAAGTCTGGTTAGGAGCACGTGATAAAATCCCTTCCACCTTGGCTGGAGAGAGTCCTTTAAAAATTGTCATTTCCTAGGCCAGGTGTGGTGGCCCATGCCTGGAATCCCAGCACTTTGGGAGGCCGAGGCTGCAGATTCTGAATCAAAGCCATGATTATACCACTGCACTCCAGACTGGGTGACAGAACAAGACCCTATTTCAAATTAAAAATAAATAAACAAATAACATTTAAAAGTAAAAAAATAATAAATAAATAAATAAATAAATAAATAAATAAACAAATAAATATTTGGGAGGTCAAGGCAGGTGGATCACCCGAGGTCAGGAGTTAAAAATCAGCCTGGCCAATATGGCAAGACCCTGTCTCCACTAAAAATACAAAAATTAGCTGGGTGTGGTGACAGGCACCAGTAATCCCAGCTAGTCAGGAGGCTGAGGTAGGAGAATCGCTTGAACTCTTGAGGCGGAGGTTGTGGTTAGCCGAGATCGTGCCATTGCACTCAAAAGCCTGGGCAAAAAGAGCAAAATTCCATCTCAAAATAAATAAATAAATAAATAAATAAATAAATAAATAAATAAATAAATAAA
>NC_045436.1:176184269-176196848 GCF_002776525.5 Piliocolobus tephrosceles | reverse complement strand
AAATAAATAAATAAATAAATAAATAAATAAATAAATAAATAAATAAAAATGCCATTTCCAGTGGACAAAATCTCCTAGTCGAAGTCCATGGTCCTTGAGTTCTCTATTTTCTCTAAGCTCACTTTAGAAAGAGTCTTTTGCTAAATTAGTTTTTAGTTACCTGCCTTGTAAGGCTGCTGCAATAACACAACATATCCCCTTTTAATATCTTAGATTCACCATTTCCCAGAGACAATTTCATAGGTCTGCCTGTTACAATTTCAAATGAGGACTGTCGGTGTTTACCAAGAGAGTCTGATCTTAAGAAAACCAGTGGAAAAGCTTTTGGCCCCCCAAAATATTTATTATTTATTTACTTTTAAATTATATGTATTTATTATTTTTTAAAATTTGAGATAGGGTGTTGCTCTGTCACCCAGGCTGGAGTGCAGTGGTACAATCATGGCTTTGATTCTGCAGATTCTTTGAATCTGCAGCCCTGACCTCCCAGATTCAAGCGATCCTCTCACCTTAGCTTCCTGAGTAGCTGAGACTACAGACATGTGCCACCATACCTAGATAATTTTTTTTTATTTTTTGTAGAGACAAGTTCTCTCTATCTTGCCCAGGCTGGTCTCGAACTACTGGCTCATTATCTTCCCTCCTCCGCCTTCCAAAGTGCTGGGATTACAAGTGGGAGCAAACACACCTGCCCCTGACCAAATTTTAAAACTTCAGTTAATTTTGCCAATTGAGTTTTGATTATTCCGTTTGTGCATTCCACTAACCCAGACGACTAGGGGAGAGAGGCACGATGGGAATGTTGAGGAATGGGTCAGATTTTGCATACTGCCTGGAGAAGTTCTAGAGGGACTCCCCAAGTCAGAATAATTTTTTCTTTTCTTCTTTTTTCTTTTTTTGCCTCAGAATAATTTTCCCTAAAAGGATTGTACTTACTACTAAGGCTATTGTTCTTCTGTGTGGAAATGCTTCTACCCCATGAGGAAACACACACCATCACTAGGACGGGTTTGTGTTCTTGGAATGGAGGCAGCTGAATCAAATCTAGTTGTCATAGCTCAAAAGAGGTTTCTGGTAAAGAAGAATAACCTTGAAAACTATGTAAGGGTTTCCCTGGGTTAGGTTTATGTGCAGGTGTGGCCTGCACATTTGCCTTTATCTCTACCTGATTTCCCCAAAACTTGGAAACTCTTCATGAGTATTCTTATTTTATGGCAATCAAGTTATTTGCATTAGTTCAATAAGAATCTGTTTTCTGTCACAGGACACAATTGGAGACACTTTTTTAAAAAAAAATCAAGATTCTGACTAGAATGGCATATTTTCAGATACGATAACACTGCTTTGAGGAATTGAAATGGACTTTTAGAGCTGATAAAAAGCCTCTTGGCAAAACTGGCCTACTATCTTCTACTATCTTGTCTACACGGTTCCCTTTCAAAGTTTCTAATCTTGCAGTAAATAAAGAATGTCTCTTTCTGATATGCCCAGGAACCAAAAGATATTTTGGGGACCTTGGGAAGAGAGAAATACACCCAATTTGTACAAGTATTACAGGTGCAGTCTAGCGGTGAATCCTTGGTTTGATCTCCTAGCCTTGAGACTTTTAAAAGTCTAATCTGAAATTCCTCTGAACGTTCCAGCAAAGTCAACTTAAAAGGGTCTATATGGCCAATCACTATTCTTGCTCCACTTTATGCAAATAATCAGGCCAAGTATAATACTAAACTTTGGTAAAAATGGGAACTGGAGAAAAAAGTTATGCTCCTGAAGATAACTACAGAACACGTATTATTAGATTCCGGCCCCGACCATTGTTTTAGAGTTATTTTATTATTTTCCTACAATTTGAGCTGAATCCCCAGTGGAATAGGCTTTGTTGCTATGTATCTCTCATTGTTTTGCTTCTTCCAAGAAAACCAGAAAATGATATTCTGAAGAGCAGAGATGATTCAAAAAGCAACGACAGCATTTATATAAATTAGTGGCTTGACTGAGGACTACCCAGGAATGAACCTTCCCAGCACTGAGGGATGAAGGACATCTATCACTGTCACCTAAGCAGAGACTGATCATCAGTGCTGCCATGGGAATAGTTTTGGTCAACAGGGGGGAAATGCGAAAAGAAAAATAGCTCAGAGCAGGCTGAGCACTGTGAGATCTGCAGACCCAGAGAGACATGGGTATGGAACTCCAGTCATTCCCTGCCCCCCTGCACCCAGTGCCTACACCTGGGGACAAAGGTTTAAAGTTATTTTGTTCCTACTGGTTGGGCGTAGTGGCTCACGCCTGTAACCAGTGAGAGGTGAAGCCAGCTGAGCTTCTGGGTTGGATGGGGACTTGGAGAACTTTTCTGTCTAGCTAAAGGATTGTAAACACACCAATCAGCACTCTGTGTCTAGCTAAAGGTTTGTAAACGCACCAATCAGCACTCTGTAAAAACGCACCAATCAGTGCTCTGTGTCTAGCTAAAGGGTTGTAAATGCACCAATCAGTACTCTGTAAAAACGGACCAATCGGCACTCTGTAAAATAGACCAATCAGCACTCTGTAAAATGGACCAATCAGCGCTCTGTAAAATGGCCCAATCAGCAGGATATGGGTGGGGCCAAATAAAGTAACAAAAGCTGGCCACCCGACCCAGAAGGTGCAACCCCCTGGGTTCCCTTTGCAGGTTGCAGAAGGTGTGGTCTTTTGCGCTTAGCAATAAATCTTGCTGCTGCTCACTCTTTGAGTCCCGTGTATGTTTATGAATTGTGTTTATGAGTTGTAACACTCCCTGTGAAGGTGTGAGGCTTCACTCCTGAAATCAGCAAGACCACGAACCCATCAGGAGGAACAAACAACTCTGGATGTGTCACCTTTAAGAGCTGTAACACTCACTGCTAAGGTCTGCGGCTTCACTCCTGAAGTCAGTGAAACCACCAACCCTCCTGAAGAAAGAAACTCGGGACTCATCTGAAGGAACAAACTCTGGACACGCCATCTTTGAGAACTGTAACACTCACCGCGAGGGTCCATGGCTTCATTCTTGAAGTCGGTGAGACCAAGAACTCACCAGAAGGAACCAATTGTGGACACACCAGCACTTTGGGAGGGCAAGACCAGCAGATCACGAGGTCAGGAGTTCGAAACCAGCGTGACCAACATGGTGAAACCCCATCTCTACCAAAAATACAAAAATTAGCCAGGTGTGGTGGTGCATGCCTGTAATCCCAGCTACTCAGGAGGCTGAGGCAGAAGAATCACTTGAACCCAGGAGGTGGAGGTTGCGGCGAGCTGAGATTAGGCCGTTGCACTGCAGCCTGGATCCCAGAACTAGACTCGTCTCAAAAAAGAAAAAAAGTTATTTTGTTCCTGACTGCCTCACTCATTATCTTCATGTTCCTGAAATTTGTGATAAAAAGAACGATCTATACCCAATCAAAACTTAATTTTAATACAAGTGCATGATAAACAACTCAAGAACTGTCTCTTCTTTTCCTTTAAAAATTTGTTTTTAACTGCTGCTAATTGGAGTGTATATTCAGAGCAATTTGAATCTATGCTCCTGGGTTGCAATCCTCAAGCTTGGCCCAAATAAACTTTGTACTTAATGTTGCCTCAACTTCTTCCTTTTAAGTCAAAAAAGGCAACTGTGTTCCTCACTGGGGGTCTGTTTTCTAGATAGATAGGAGAACTTCAGAGAAGAGCCTCCTCCTGTGCTTTGAGAGAGACAGAAGGTTGACAGGCAGGAGGAGAGGGATCAGACCTTGAGGCTGCTGCTTCAGGTCCGCATGGAAAGTGTCATATTTTAGGGTATTGTTTTCTGTGCTCCAACAATAGTATACGACATGGCCCCATATCTGTCCCAGAGAGAGTCCCTTGTCATGCTTGGAAATTTTTCTCTTTATGACTCTTGTCATGAGTATCTCAAGTCCTTTTATTCTGCACCATTTGTACACATTTGTGGTCCTACTGGATGTACAATTTCGCATCCCTTCTCACTTAGCATAACCATTCTTGTAAGTTAGCACACATCCTTTTATTTTATCAATGCCTATGGTTAGACATTTAAGCTAGTTTTAATTTGTTTCTGCCACTGTTTTTTTGTCCTCCCCCCGCCCCCCCCCCCAGATGTTGTGACCACATCTCTGATGATTTCCTTCGGGGAGAGTTTTAGAAGTGGAATCATGGAATCAAACGGAGTGGATCTTTTGGCCGCCCCTGGGAAACACTATCCAATTGCTTCCCAAAAAGAGGCCACAGCAGTGTAGGAAAGTGACTCTTCAACACACAGTTTCCAGCATTCACAATTAACCATTTACAAACACTTTCACTAATTTGAAGGCCAAGAAACGGAATCTTATATCAGTTAGTATTTGATCACCAGGGGGTGAAAATATTTGCAGGCTTGTTAACTAGTAACATTTCCTCCTGTGGGTTGCGTGTTAAGAGACAGAGTCTCACTCTGTCGCCCAGGCTTGAGTGCAGTGACCAGATCTCAGCTCACTGCAAGCTCCGCCTCCTGGGTTTACGCCATTCTCCTGCCTCAGCCTCCCGAGTAGCTGGGACTACAGGCGCCCACCACCTCGCCCGGCTAATTTTTTGTATTTTTTTAGTAGAGACGGGGTTTCACCGTGTTAGCCAGGATGGTCTCGATCTCCTGACCTTGTGATCCGCCCGTCTCAGCCTCCCAAAGTGCTGGGATTACAGGCTTGAGCCACCGCGCCCGGCCTGCTTCTGACCTCTTTTATTTTATTTTATTTCAATAGTTTTTGGGAGTACAGGTGGTTTTTGGTTACATCAATGAGTTCTTTGGTAGTGATTTCTGAGATTTCAGTGCACCCATCACCCAAGCAGTGTATACTGTATCCAATATGTTGTCTTTTATTCCTCACCTACCTCCCAACCTCCCCCTGATCCCTGCCCTGGCTTTTGACCTCTTAAAAGTACAACAAAAGGCCTGGCGTGGTGACTCATGCCTGTAATCCCAGCACTTTGGGAGGCTGAGGCAGGAGGATCACCTGAGGTTGGGAGGTTGAGACCAACGTGGCCAACATGGTGAAACCCCATCTCTACTAAAAATACAAAAATTAGCCAGGCATGGTAGTGCATGCCTGTAATCCCAGCTACTTGGGAGGCTGAGGCACTTGAATCGCTTGAACCCAGGAGGCAGAGGTTGCGGTGAGCCGAGATTGCACCACTGCACTCCAGCCTGTGCAACAGAGTGAATCTCTGTCTCAAAGAACAGAGCAGAAAAGAAAAAAGAAAAGACAAGAAAAGAGATGCAGAGGCCGGGTGCGACGGCTTATGCCTGTAATCCAGCACTTTTGGAGGCCGAGGCAGGTGAATAGCTTGAGCCCAGGAGTTCAAGGCCAGTTTGAGCACGGTGGCAAAACCCATCTCTACCCAAATTCAAAAATTAGCCAGTCTAATAACCTGGTCTCAAATAAATAAATAGATTAAATTTTTCAAAAGAAAAAAGAAGAGATGCAGAGACAGACACAGGGGAGGAAGGCCACGTGACGACAGAGGCAGAGACTGGTGTGATACAGCTACAAGCCAAGGGGGGCCAGGACCACCGGAAGCGGGAAGAGAAGAGGAAAGGTCCTCCCTTAAAGTCATCAGAGGGAGGGTGGCCCCGCCAACACCTTGACTTTGGACTTCTGGCCTCCACTGCTGGGAGAGAATACATGTCTGTTGCTGAAGGCCACCCAGCTTGGGGTCATTTGTTCTGGAAGCCCCAGGACACTGATGCAGGGCTTATGGCTGTGCGGGGCAGGCAGGATGGTGTTGGCCAGGTGACTGAGATGCAGCAGAGCTGGGTACATGTGGGCATCAGGGAGACGGGACTCAATCCCAGCGCTGCCACCCATCTCTAGTTAGCAGCAGCCACATGGCCATGGATTCTCACCAGCCTGACCGTAACCAGGTTTTTTTTTTTTTTTTTTTTTTTTTTGAGACTGAGTTTCACTCTGTCACCCAGGCTGGAGTGTGCAGTGGCACAATCTCAGCTCACTGCAACCTCTGCCTGCCAAGTTCAAGCCATTCTCCTGCCTCAGCCTCCCGAGTAACTGGGATTACAGACAAGCGCCACCACACCTAGCTAATTTTTGTATTTTTAGTAGAGATAGGGTTTCACCATGTTGGCCAAGCTGGTCTCGAACTCCTGACCTCAGGTGATCCTCCCTCCTCAACCTCCCAAAGTGCTGGGATTACAGGCATGAGCCACCACACACAGCCTAACCAGGCTTTTACACAAAGAAGGAGTGAATGTGTTTGTCAACAGCTGGACCTCATGCACAATGTGTCAGTTTCTGGAACCTCTCTCAGGTATTTTGAAACCAGAACCTTGGCCAGGGGCTGGGGGTCTCTGCCGGGCATGTTTCCAGCTCCCCCCACCATCCTGTTCACACTCATCATGAATGCAGGCCGTTTGTGAGGCTGAGGCTGTGTCCCTCAGAGTGGCTGTTCTGCCTTTTGTCCTGGTGCATTTGTATCTGTAAGCACGAACAGGGAACCAATGCCAGGCTTGGCACTAAAGGGCGCTGAGGATAACAGTGGCCAACATGCAGCCCCTGCAGTGAGGGATCTCACAGTCCAGTGGGTGAGACAAGCAAGGAAACCGAGGAGGTCAGGTCCCTGCTGGAGGGAGGGGCGCAGGGAGGAGTGGCAATGCTGGCAAGTCCGGCGCACATTCTTGAGCCAGGCCCCAGGGAACATGGGCATGATCGTCCCATGCTCACCCCAGACTAACCCTACGATCTAGGAGTGTGACTCCCCCAATGCGTGGAGGAGAAAACTGAGGCTCGGAGGAACGTGCCTCCCATCACATGGCAATGGCGAGGGCGGCTATGTGAACCTGGGCAACTGTCAGTCACACCCGTAAACGCTGTGAAAGTTGCAGATACCAGGATAAAATCATTTTTGTCAGGCTTAGACAAAATAGGGCTGGGAAGGCGTGAAGGAGGCTCGCACTTCCATGTCTGAGATAAGAACTGTTTCCAAGGACTTTCTAAAACCCCACCAGAAACCCTTGCGCGTCCTTCACGCAGCTCCTGCTTTGATGAGGCTTACCACTGGACGTTCTGCAGGACTGCAGGAACGCAGATAAGGCTCTCTTGGAAGAACATTCGCCCAGCACTGACACCTCCACCAAAGCACTGCCAACAACTCTGGCTTTGAGCCTCGGGAACCAGTGAACTCTGTTTCTAAGTAGCTTATGTAAATCTCTTTTTCCCAATAAAAGCGCCCCTTTACCCTTCCCTCGCCGAATGCACTGATGGCTTGCATGCATTCCGGATTATCATCCTTATTTCTTACTTCCGAGTAAGCTCGACATATTTAGAGATCATTTTCTCTGGTGTCTTTTTTTAGGTTGACCACGATGCTGTTCCGCCTAGTTGTGACCCGGTCCGCTGGGTGAAGGTGAGGAGGGCTTATTGTACAGTAATTGCCGAGAAAGGTAGAGGGGATGGGAAGAACGCAGGAACGCCCTGGAGGAGGGACACGAGCAGAGGCATGGTGGTAAGGGTATGGGGGGTCCATGGATGGTGGGATCTGCAGAGATTTAGTCTGGCCGGAGGGAGGGGTGTTGGGAACCGGCTCCAGGGCTCAGCACAGGTGTAGAGGGGTCTGAGTGACCCAGCTTCTACTTCCTGTTCAGCCGCAGTGCTGCTGCTTGACCCTGGGCCTTGGGGATCACCGGGGAACAACCTGTGGGCACCCTGAGCTGCTTCTGATGTCCCACCCATCACCTTGACCTGCTCAGAGCAGAGCATTGTTCTGAAATCTGAGGCATTGCCCTGCCCACTCATCTCTGGCTCCAGGAAGGGCCTAGTGTCTCTGGCCGGCTCTAGGTCATCTCCTCCTCCTCCTGAATCCTGTAAGTTGCCAGGCTGATGAGAGGAGTGGGGGCCTGAGGATGCGCTAGATCAGAGCCCTGCTCTCCTTGATTTTGCTTGCACAGCTGGGAGGTCTGTTTGAAAAGCACGGTTGCATAATTGCATCCCTGGGGTGTTGGCAGGGAATGCGTCAAGATAGTGATTGGAGAGCTTCAATCCATCTCAGATACATAAGGCACCTGCAGGGCGTCTTGGCCCTGTGCTGGCGGAGGCTAGGACTCTGGCTTTGCTTTTGAGGAGGCTGAGTCCCAGAGGCTCACTTGCTCTTGACCAAGGGTGACAAAAACAGAGAGGAGGGAAAAGGAGAGAAACAGTTCCCGGAAGAACAGACATCAAAGCAGGGCCTGACATTCGCTCCTCCCCACCTTCCAACAGCTCTGTCAGCAACGAATTTCTCCTTGTCTTAACCCCTTTCTGCTTGAAAAAACCCAGAGTGCTTTCTGTTTTCCTGAAGGACCCATGCAAGGCCTCCTGTGTAATGTGCGCCCAATGCACAAGCATTCTCCTTCCTTCCTGCCCGCAGAACTGTTTTATTGGGATCCTTAACGTGTTGTTCATTGAATGTACCCTTCCCTCAAGGCCTACCTCAAACACCACCTTCCTCCATGAAGGCTTCTCGGATCACCCCAGCTCCTAGCGGTTGCTCCCTTCTGCCAACTCATTCATTCATTCATTCATTCATTATTCAATGGATGTTTATTGGTGGCCCCCTGTGTGCCAGAAAAAAAGTTGAGATACTCCGTAACGCCTCTCAGTTCCATCCTATTCGAATGGACAGTGCTGAATTTGACTTGAGGTTGTGCTCCCGGAAAACAACAAGGATTAGGAAATCCCTTCACCCGCTTCGTGTTCCAGGAAACAGCTTACTGCAAAGAACCAACGTTTCCCAGTGGACTTAGGCAAGACCCACAGATGCCCACCCACGACTTGTTTGTTTGAGACAAGCCGGGCACAGAACTTCCAAATTCTCATTCTTTGCCTCATCAAAGATTAAGTAAACTGTGTGTCCCCACGGATCAATCTGGACTTGTTAATTCATCTGATTGACTCAAGTTTAATTCAGCTTCTCTCCTCTCCCCAGGTCCCCAAACTTTGATCTACCCTCTGCCTGGGCTAGTGGATGCCCCCTCCTACTGGCACCTCCCAAAACCCTTGGCTGGCCACAGGAAAGACATTCTCTCATCTGTTGATTAATCATTCCCCCGATACTCCCATGATGACGAACCACAAACTGGAGTACTTAAACAACAGAAATTGATATTCTTACAGTTCTAGAGGCCAGAAGTATGAGATTGCGATATTGACAAGTTCCCTCTGAAGGTGCTGGGAGGGACCTCTCTTCTAGCTCCTGGTAATTTTCTCAGCTTGTGGCAGCACTGTTCTAATCCTCACATGGTGTTCTCTCTGTGCGCATCTGTGCCCAAATTTCCCCTTTTAATAAGGACACCAGGCTGGGAGCAGTGGCTCATACCTGTAATCCCAGACCGTAGGGAGGCCAAGGCAGGAGGATCACTTGAGCCTGGGAGTTTGAGACCAGCCTGGGAAACATAATGAGACCCTATCTCTTCTAAAATAAAAAATTAGCAGGATATGGTGGCATGTGCCTGTAGTTGTAGCTACTTAAGAGGCCAAGTCGGGAGGATCACTTGAGCCAAGTTTGCAGTGAGCTATGATCACACCACTATACTCCAACCTCGATGACAGAGCAAGATCCTGTCTCAACAAATAAATAAATAAAATAATAAGGATGCCAGCTATATTGGATTAGCTGTCCATCCTATTCCAGTGTGACCTCATCTTAACTTGACTCATGATATATAGATGACTCTATTTCCAAACAGGGTCACATTCTGAGGTCCTGGGATTTGTGACTTCAACATACGAATTTTTGTGGGACATGGCCACCTTCTCGCCGTGTCCTCACATGGCCCTTCCTTGGTATGTGCTCATGGAAGGTGAGTGAGGTCTCTGGTATCTCTTCTTATAAAGGCACGAATCCTATTGGATCAGGGTCCCACCCTTATGCCCTCATTTAACCTTAATTACTTCCTTAGAGGGCCTGTCTCCAAATACAGCCATACTGGGAGCTAGAGCCTCACCATATGAATTCTGGGGGACACAGGCATTCAGCTCATAACAGCACGTTATGCATTTCTATGTAGGAACTATACCCCCTGGCTTCATCTCATCCTGCACCTCTATTTTCCCTTGGCATTTCCATAGTCTTTTGGAGCAAGGCACATGTTTATAAACACAAAATAGTGGAACTGTCGAGAGTTGATATATAGAAGCCCGAAGGACAGCACCCCCATGACTGCAGTCTCTTCTGTCCCTGAGGTCAGTGGTTTCACTGTTGTTCTTTGAAGTTTCTGGGGGTCTCCTGGAGCTCAAGGCTGGAGGAGATAAAAGGATGAGGGGCCAGGCACATAGGGCTCTGGGTTCCCATCCTCCTATCAACTGGATTATCGAGTTTTTCTGTCCTGTGGACTGGGCTTACACTTAACATGTCATGAATACATGTTTGAAAAGCCTGCAGCCCAACGAGAACCACCAGCTTAGCCAGAAGGAAAAAGTGTCTCTCCTCAAAACTGAGAGTTCTCTCTCTCTCTTCTTTCTTATAGTCAGTGGTCAGGCAGTCTACAGCAAAGGGCCTTGATAAGTTCACCTGGTAATTTGAGGATCTGGGAGATGGAAAATAAAATGACCAGCTTCCATTAGCAATAGGACTTGTCTGTGATGGGCCTCACTGCCCTGGACTCTAGGATTTGAGAATTACAGGCAGCTTCACTTACTGGGCCACTCAGCACTCACCACTGGTGCCAGGCATTGGGGGCACTGGTGCCACTGCCCCACAGGTTTTGAGAGGAGAGCCCCCTGGGCAGGTGCGGCCACTGCTTGGCAGAGGTTGGGTATGTGTGCAGGATTACAACAGGCCAGGGGGTGGTGGAGGGCAGGGTCAGCTCCAAGGCCTGCAGGAGGTGGTGAGGAACAAGATGCAGACACATGTATGTCTGGCTCTGAGCAAGCTTGGACCCCCGAGGATAGGTTCTCCTGGCTGCAGACATGAGCAGGGGCCGGCTGGGGCCTAGAGACCCCGAGTCCTCCAGCCATGATGAAGACTCCAAATTAGGGAGATCACCAATGGTGCAGGGGTGGCTGAGAGAATGAACACTTTCCTCCGGGACAGTTCAGACTCTCAAAAGCTTTCAATGGGATCCCTTTGCTTATTTTTCTGCACTTCCTTGTCTCAGAATTCAGAAATTATTATCTGCAGACCCAGGAACAGGGTGAATTAAATTGTAGAGTCTTGATAGATTGCATTTGAAGCCTTCAAACCTGAGTAACTTCATTAGTTTGCTAGGGCTGCAGTAGCAAAGTATCAGGAGCTCAGTAGCTTAAAAAGAGACATTTCTGCTCTCACCGTTCTGGAGGCTGGAAGGCCAGGATCAAGGCGTCTGCAGGTTTGCTTCCTTCTGAGGCTCTGAGAGGGAATCTGCGCCAGGCCCTCTCCTGGCTTTGGGTGCTTTGGTGCAATCTTTGGTGCTCCCTGGCTTGTGGAGGCCTCACCCTGACCTCTGCCTTTGTGTTCACAGGGTGCTCTCCCTGAGTGCATGTCTACATCCCAATTTCTCCTTTTCACAAGGACACCTGTCACAATAGGGGCCTTCCCCACTCCAGCAGGACCTCATCCAAACCAATGACATCTGCACTGACTGTATTTCTAAGTAAGGCCACATTCTGAGGTTCTGGAGGTTTGGACTCCAAGATGTGAATTTGGGAGGGGGTGCAACTCAACCCATAACAGTAACTAACTTGCTTGGATTTTAGGTAAAATCATTAGTGGTAATTTTGACACAAGAATAACGAAATTATTTTGTTTAATACAAACTCCACCTCCACCATCCGTTCATTAAATAACTCCTGAGTGCCTGTGATGTGCCTGGCACTGTTCTGGGCCTAGAGGAGATGCAGTGAATGAGAAGGACTGGAATCCTGTTCCCTTGGCCCCTGCAAGAGAGAACAACCGCGAAGGCCCACATGAATTGTAGATTTACCCCCATCCCAGGCTGTGATCTGGCCCTTAATGGGCCACTTCCTCTGTTCCTTACAGCAGCCCTAGAAGGTGGGCATAGTTATTACTCTCCCACTTCACAGAGGGGAAAACCGAGTCGCAGGCCCAAGATGCCTGGTTTCTCTGAGCGGCCTCTCTCATCCCTCCAGGTGCCAGTCAACAATCATTTGACCTCGATTGAAATTGATACTTTATGGTGACAGAATTTTCCAAACAAAAATCAGACCCCCCAGCATGAATATATTTAAGAAGCAGCTGAACTCATTAGCTGGGCATGTGAGCACGCTCCTGTAATCCCAGCTACTCAGGAGGCTGAGGAGAGAATTGCTTGAACCCAGGAGGTGGAGGCTGCAGTGAGCTGAGGTTGCACCACTGCACTCCAGCCTGGGTGACAGAGCAAGACTCCATCATTTAAAAAAAAAAAAAAAAAAAAAAGCAGACCCAGAACACCAGGCCCTGTAGTTGCTGTTTCCACTTGTGTTTTGTTTGTTTGTTTGTTTTTTGTATTTTGTGTGTGTGTGTGTGAGGTGGAGTCTTGCTCTGTCACCCAGGTTGGAGTGCAATGGTGCGATCTCGGCGCACTGCAACCTCCACCTCCTGGGTTCAAGTGATTCTCCTGCC
>NC_045436.1:176169408-176184169 GCF_002776525.5 Piliocolobus tephrosceles | reverse complement strand
ATCCCAAAGTGCTGGGATTAACAGGCCTGAACCACCGCACCCGGTTTGTTCCCACTTCTTTGGCAAGAAGCGTCAAGAAGGGGACTGAGTTCCACTTTGAACCCCGCTCCATAGAGGAGCTGGATTCAGCTTCAGCCCGTGGGCGTGGACTCTGAAAGCAGCCACCTGGGCCCCAGCTAACCTCATGTCATCCGCACAGCAATCTTGTGGGATAGGGCTACTTGGTTGTTATTATTATTTATTGTGGTAAAATACACATAACATGAAATTTACTATTTTCACCATTTTAAAGTGTACAATTCAGTGGCATTTAGTGCGTGTACAAGGTTGTGCAACCATCCCCATTTTATTAGTCTGCTCTGGCTGATATAACAAGATACCATATACTGGGGGATTACATTTTTTTCTCACAGCTCTGGAGGCTGGAAGTCTAAGGCTTAAGGTGCCAGCAGGCTCGGTGCAGGGACTCACATCAGTAATCCCAGTACTTTAGGAGGCCCAGGAGGGAGGATCGCTTGAGGCTAAGAGTTTGAGATCAGCCCAGGCAACAAAGTGAGACCCCATCTCTACAAAAAATAAAAATTAGCCAGACATGATGACGTGTGCCTATAGTTTACTAGGGAGACTGATGTAGGAGGATTGCTTGAGCCTAGAGGGAGGCTATGGTGAGCCAAGACTGCATCACTGTACTCCAGCCTGGATGATAGAGCAAGACCTTGTCTCTTTATTTAAAAAAAAAAAAAAAAAAGGTGCCGGGAGGGTTAATTTCTGGTGAGCCCTCTCTTCCTACCTTGCAGACAGCCCAGCCTCCCCGTATCCTCACGTGGTCTTTCTGCATGTGCAGAGAGAGGCAGAGAATCTGATGTCTCTTCCTTTTCTTATAAGGTCACAAATCCTATGGAATCAGGGCCCCACCCTACGACCTCATTTAACCCTTATTACTTCCTTAAAGACCCCAGCTCCAAATACAGTCACCTTGGGGATTAGGGGGTTCAACATGTGAATTTTAGGGGGAGGGGGACACATTCCAGTCCATAACAACCACTCTCTAGTTCCAGAACTTTTTCATCAACCCTCACAGAAACCCAGTGAGCAGTCACTCCCCATTCCCTCTCCCCCAGCCCCTGGTCACCACTTACTTTCTGTCTCTATGGATTTGCCTGCTCTGGACATTTCATAAAAATGGGATAGTAGGCCGGGCGCGGTGGTTCATGCCTGTAATCTCAGCACTTTGGGAGGCCAAGGCAGACAGATTGCTTGAGACCAGGAGTTCGAGACCAGCCTGGCCAACACGGCAAAACCCCGTCTCTACTAAAAATACAAAATCTATCCTGGTGTGGTGGTGTGTGCCTGTAATCCCAGCTACTTAGGAGGCTGAGGCTGGAGAATTGCTTGAACCCAGGAGGTGGAGGTTGCAGTGAGCCAAGATTGTGCCATTGCACTCTAGCCTAGGTGATAAAGCGAGACTTCGTTTCAAAAAAAAAAAAAAAAGGATAATATAGTATGTGACCTTCTGGCCTTCTGGGCATGGCATCTTTTACTTAGGATAACGTTTACTATGCTAAAAACTATTTATTATCTTGATACGTACTGTTTGTGCATGTTGATGGGTTCCATGTGATAGTCTGATCCATGCATACCACGTGTAAAGATCAGTGCAGGAGCAACCCAGCCCGGGGCCCCACCTCCCAGTTTAGAATATTAATCACCTTGAACGTGTATTATTTCTTTGTGTTGGGAACATTTCAAATCATTTCTTCTAGTCATTTTGAAATATACAATACAATATTGTTAGCTATATTCTCTATTGTACTCTCAAGCATGAGAACTTATTTCTTCTATCTAACTGTAGATGTGTACCCATTAACTAACCTTTTAGAGCTATTTTTGTTGCTGTTGAGAAGGAGTTACACTCTGTCGCCCAGGCTGGAGTGCAGTGGTGTGATCTCGGCTCACTGCAACCTCTGCCTCCTGGGTTCAAGCAGTTCTCCCACCTCAGCCTCCCAAGTAGCTGGGATTACGGATGGGCACCACCACACCCGGCTAATTTTTGCATTTTTAGTAAAGACGGGGTTTCACCAAGTTGGCCAGGCTGGGAACTCCTGGCCTCAAATGACCCACCCCCCTCAGCCTTCCAAAGTGCTGGGATTTCAGGCATGAGCCACCACGCCTGGCCCCTAGAGCTAGTTTTTAAGTCCATTTTTACAGGCGGAGTCACCGAGGCCCCGCTGGGAGCTTGGCTGAGTTCACACCGCTGTCAGATGTAGCGCCTGTTGGGAGCTGGGAGGTGGGGCCCCGGGCTGGGTTGCTCCTAGGGCAGCTCCAGCGTGAACGCCAAAGTCCAGGCCACAGTCAGCTCAAAGGGTGAAAAATACTTGAGCAACTGACTTCCCTTCTCAGGACACGCGCCTCCAAACCGGGGCAAAAGAGAGCGCCACGCTCCAACGGGCCCCTGGGGGTCGAAGGGGAAGGTCCCTGATGTCCTTGGTCACCTGCCCAGGGTTGCGGAAATGCTGCCGCTGCTGGTGGCGTTAACACAGGGAACAGCCGGGCCACGTCTCTGCCTGTTGCCAGTGGCTACGTTGCCATCTGGCGGCTGGAAGGAAATGCTGTAGCCCTGGGAATTCAGGGAAGAGGGAACTTGGACTGAGCTCCTCCCACCAGCTCAGAACACTGCGGGGCCTTCACAAACGTCCTGAGCTGAAGGGAAGTGACAGGAGTTTCCCAGGGATTCAGAGTCAGTGTCGAAACACACGTTTTCTGACAAGGGAAGATGTTTATGGCAATTTGCTACATGAAAGGCAGATTGTAAAGTAGGATGTATACTATAAGGTACTTTAAAAAGCGTTCGCCGGGCGCGATGGCTCACGCCTGTAATCCCAGCACTTTGGGAGGCCGAGGCAGGAGGATCACGAGGTCAGGAGATCGAGACCATCCTGGCTAACACGGTGAAACACTTTCTCTACTAAAAATACAAAAAAAAAAAAAAAAAAAAGAAAGAAAAAAGAAAAAAAAAGAAAGAAAGGAAATAATAGCCGGGCGTGGTGGCGGGCGCCTGTAGTCCCAGCTACTCCGGAGGCTGAGGCAAGAGAATGGCGTGAACCCGGGAGGCGGAGCTTGCAGTGAGCCAAGATCCGGCCACTGCACTCCAGCCTGGGCGACAGAGCGAGACTCCGTCTCAAAAAGACAAACAACAACAACAAAAAGCCTTCAAGTGTCTATATTTCTTTGTGTCTGATTGCAGAGGGAAATGTCTGATAGGAAATAAACCGAGATGTGAACGGTGTGCCATTATCGGACTGTCAAGGGATTTCACGAGAGAAGGCGTGCGATGCATGAAGGCCTTTTCCCCTTTTTACTTCTTTGTATTTTCTGATATATTTTCCTGCTGTCCATGTATTATTACTTAAGTAATTTAAGAAAAAAAGAAGTGGCTGGGCACGGTGGCTCACGCCTGTAATCCCAGCACTTTGGGAGGCCAAGGTGTGAAGATTTCTTGAGTTGAGGAGTTTGAGATCAGCCTGGGCAACATAGTGAGACCCCGTCTCTACCCAAAAAAATAAATAAATAAAAAATAAAAAATTAGCCGAATGTGGTGGTGCATGCCTGCGGTCCCAGCTACTCAGGAGATTGAAGTGGGAGGATCGTTTGAGGCCTGGAGTTCCAGACCAGCCTGGGCAACATAGTGAGACTCCAGCTCTACAAAAAGTATATATATATATATATATATATATATAAATTAGTCAGGCGTGGTGGTACTCGCCTGTGGTCCCAGACTATTTGGGAGGCTGAGGTGGGAAGATCACATGAGCATGGGAGGTTGAGGCTGCCATGTGCGGTGATCACCACTGCACTCCAGCCTGGGCAACAAAGTGAGACTCTGTCTCAAAAAGTAGTTAAAATAATGGGGAAGAATGCAAGACACTCCTGGAGCAGGATGGGTGATGAGTATTGTGACTACAATAGCAGCAGGTGTCTCTCCAGATCCATCACAACCCGGCAGGTGAGCCCTGCACTCTGTTCCAGGCTGCATCTGATCCTGGCTTGGGGCTTTGCCACCAGGTCTTCCTGGAACTTTGGGACCCAATTCTCCTGGCTAGGTGGTATTGGGCAAGTTCCTTGACCTCTCAGGGAGTCACTTTCCCCAACTGTCCATGGGGCAATTATGAGATATACCTTACGGGGTTCTTATGAAGCTTGAGTTGACTTGCAGAGTGTTTACCATTGTGCTGGCACATGATAGACGTGATACATCCTTGCTACTGTTATTATCCAGCAAGTCACTTCACATTTTGGGGGGTCTGTACAATACGGAATTCACACTAGATCAGCGTGCCCGCAAGTACTGCCCTTGCACTCCCTGCCTCAGAATCATCTGGAAAGCCAGCTAAATGCAGATTCCTAGGCCTTGCCCCAACCTATAGAATCATTTCCAAACATCTGCATTGTCAACAAGTCTTCCAGCTGAGTCACAAAAAGTTGAGGCCCATGAAAATAGGATATAATTGCTAAGGTCCCTTTCTGCTCAGACATTTTAAGATGCTGGGGGTTTTCTGATGACCTGCCCAGCCTCTTGGCCTCTGCTCCCAACTTGGTAATGGAAACCAGGTCTTGACCCTGGAAGGTTCTACCAAAACCTAGCCATGGGCCGTTCTTAGAAAATCATAGAGCTCTAAAATGGAAATTCTGTAGCCATTGCACAGTCAGGACACTGAGGATCAGTGAGAAGAGGGCATTTGTCACATAGTCAGCTAGCGATGGAGCCAAGAACACAGTCCTGGTGTCCTAACTGGGATAAAAGGTGTGTGCACACATGTGAGAACACACACACATGCTATTATTCTTGCTGTGGATGGCCCATGCTGTGTGCACAGCACAAAGTCAAGGTCTGGTCTGCTGTCAGATAATTTGCTGTCCAAGTTTGCATTCACGCATTCCAAGCCTTTTCACCTCTTCTGAGATTTTCTTTCTTTAGGATAAGGCTTTGGGGCCAGGTTAACAAGGACAGAAAAGGAAGAGACAGGAAATGTGAATGAAGAGAACTTTGGGGTTTTGGTTTGTTTTTGGAGAGAGTCTCGTTCTATTGCCTAGGCTTAGGTGCAGTGGCACAATCTCAGCTCACTGCAACCTCTGCTTCCTGGTTCAAGCGATTCTCCTGCCAAGCCTCCGGAGTAGCTAGGATCACAGGTGCCCGCCACCACATCTAGCTGATTTTTGTATTTTTAGTAGAGAAGAGGTTTCACCGTGTTGGCCAGGCTGGTCTTGAACTCCTGACCTCAAGTGATCTACCCACCTCAGCCTCCCAAAGTGCTGGAATTACAAGCATAAGCCACTGAGCCCAGCCTAGAGCTTTGGTTTTAATGCTATTCCCTAAAGTTTTATTCTACAAGAGCAAATTATTGTCCTCATCAAGCAGATTTATTAAAAAATGTGACTTGGCCTAGGTGTCTTGTTTTCTGAGCCTTTGGCAAATCCAGTGCCTGGCATACAGGAGGCAACTCCATAAGTGCTTCCTGATGAAGTAAGATAACTCTTAAGGTTTTTAGTTTGAGTAAAACGCTCAGGATTAAAAATCCTGGAGGAACAGGATTGCCATTTAATAAGGTGGCCATGAATTGAGGAAAAGACAAGGAGCTTGGTCTTGAAAGCTCTTGGTCTGGGGTGTCTGTGAAGATGCTAGTAGGCAGCTCAGGACAGGAATCCAGAGTTCTGGGAAGAGTCACAGGCAGACAGTACTTAAGGACATGAGATGTGAGTGTAAGAGTTAAATAAAGAGGAAAGAAACACGAAAAGCCACTCAACAAAGATAGGTTTATTTTGGAGAGTAAACCTGAGAGGGGCTTCTGGCCGAGTTAGGTCAGAGGCCCTCTCTCTTACAGACTAAGAGTATTTAAGGGTTCAGGGTGGGAGAGCTTATCACAGGCTCAGAATGTTTCTGTGTCTCTGTCTTGTCTGGGAGGGAGAGTTTTTGCGTCTGTTCCCACACATCTTCCTGCAGCTGCAGGCATACTACCTGTCTGCTTTTAGCTTCCCTGTCTCAGTGTGCCTAAAGGGAAAGGAATGTGCTTCTTAGGGCCCACTGTTTTGCTGGGGCCCACTGTATGAGGGTGAAGTTTGGTGATTACCCAAGAGACTTTCCCTCCTCCCTCTGTGCCCAAGCTGTCTTATCTGTGTTTCATTGTCTGCTTTTCCTGGCTGCTTGTTGTTAGAAGAGAAGTGATTTCCTTGAAATGCATGAGGTTAGAAAGGGGGCTGGAACTTAAAAAGTGGAGTTGTTTGTCCAAGATGAGGGTCCTCCTGCTCTGTCATTGAGGAGATGGCCTAGGGACAGAGCAAGGCCAGAGAGGAGGTCCAGGGCCTGTGCTCTTAAAGTTGGGGCACCCCAACTTTACAATGTGTGTTGGGGTAGGGGAAAGAATCCAAGTCAGAGCCACCCGTGCATGAAGGGGAAACCTAGCAGGAGTGGTCCTCTTAGTTCTTGTTTCAAGGAGAAAAATGGAATTCACTTGCTGCTGAAGTGTCATATACTACCTAAGAGTCATTAGGATGGGGACTGAGAATTCTTACTGGGTTTAGCAATGGGGAGGTCGTGGGATACCTGGGCAAAAAGTGTTTCGGTGGAGTAATGGGACAAGCGTCTGATGAACAAGGTTCAGGAGAAAAAAATAAATCAAACTAGGAGGTCCAATATTTTGACTAAAAAGTATTCCAAAGACATTCATTTGACGATTTGTTACTCAGTATTTAGTGTCAGGCACTGTTTTGGGCACCGAGGATAAAGCAGTGAACAAAAGAGACACAAAGTGTTTACATCCTGGCCAGGCTTGGTGGCTCATGCCCGTAATCCTAGCACTTTGGGAGGCCTAGGCGGGAGGATTACTTGAGCTCAGGAGTTTGAGACTAGCCTGGGCAACATAGTGAGACTCTGTATTAAAAAAAAAAAAAGAGAGCTTACATCCTAATGGGGGAAGAATATATAGTAGGTCAGATGGTCAGATGGTGATAATAAGACTTCGTGAGAAAAAGAAGAGGTGGGAAATCAGGGGTTGGGGGCAGGTTGGTTTTAGATGGGAAAGTACAGAGTCTACGGGCACAGATGTAGGAAGGTAGGGAGGTGTTGTGGGAGCCTGAGGAATGTTCTTTCCTATTTCTTTCTTTTTTTTTTTTTTTTTCTTTGAGACAGCCTTGCTCGGTTGCCCAGGCTGGAGTACAGGGGTGCGATCTCACTGCAACCTCTGCTTCCCAGGTTCAAGCGATTCTCATGCCTCAGCCTCCTGAGTAGCTGGGACTACAGGCGTGTGCCACTATACCTAATTTTTGTATTTTTAGTAGAGATGAGGTTTTACCATGTTGGTCAGGCTAGTCTCAAACTCCTGAGCTCAAGTGACCCACCTGCCTCAGCCTCCCAACCTGTTGGGATTACAGGCGTGAGCCACCATGCCTGGTCCCTATTTGTTTCTAGGTTCTGAGAGAAATAGGAAGCAAGGCCATAAGCACGACAGGCGAGCTGCAGAGGTCTGAGAAGATGTGACACAAGTGTCTAGGGTAGCACGTGGCCTGGATCAAGGAGAGGGGATTATAGGATAGGGTGGGGGCTCAGGAGAGCTGTAGAAACTGAAGAATGGCTGTTGCTCACCAGCCTGGCTGGGCTACCTCTGTGTAGCACTAGAGGTTCACCAGGTGAAATGGATAAAGGGGTTGGCAGGTGAACCATGGCCGAGGGTCCACAGGGACAGCCAAGGGGATGGATGGGCTGTAGGTGCTGTGAGGCTGAAGAGCTACAGGAGTTGGGATGAGGGAGGAGCCAGAGGAGGCCACGAGAGGAGAGGACACGGGGAGGAAGGAGGAAGATCTGCATTCACGTGCGGCCACTGTGTTCCAAGTTCACTCCATGTGTGCAACGGGGACAACAGATGCTCGCTGAGCCAGCCTGGCAGGAGCGCAGTGCAGCTGATGGTTGGGAAACCAGGAAATGCACCTGTAATGGACTTCAGAGCTGATGCCCTACTCTGCAACTGTGCTGTTTTTCTATGAAAATCCTCTCCTCTTCACTGGTCTCTCGTTTATCTTGTACTTCTGAGTTAGAGCTGCTCATGAGTATTCAAGGGTGCTCTCCACAGTCCTCCGTGCAGGCGGTGCTATAAGAAGATCACTGTGACGTGCCACATCCACAGTCTCACCTTGATATTCTAGCGACAGCACCACGGGCACATCTCCTTCCCGTGGAGGCCGTCGAGCCTGCTGGGAAGGGGAAGTAAATATTTAGAAAGCTCTGTTAAGGGCCAGGCCCTGGGTAGGTATTTTCAAGTGGGTGCTCAGATCAGTCAAGCCTTGTAAAAATGCTAGAAAATGTTCCTCTCATACTACAAAAAAGAAACCCCAAAGAAGATCCTGAAAGGGTGAATAGCTCACCCATGACCTTGCCAGTAAGTGGCAGCCAGGAGTCAGGCTGTTCTGACCACCCAGAAACCCGCTGTACCAGGAGGGAGACTGACCAATGAGGTTCTTATCCTTGCAGAGTGAGTTCTCGCTGCTATTTATTTTTATACCCCTAGTCTTTAGATTAATCAAAATGCTAGAGGAAACATACTACTATTATATAGAAAAGTTTCATTTATTCAAATTAAATTATGGTATGAGTTTCATATACAAATAAATTCTGTGTAAATAATACAAAGTGCTACAAATTTCAATCTTGTAAAAATGCAAAAATACTTGTAATACTATACATATATAATTCCTTTAACATGACCAACACGTACAGTAGTTGACATGTACTGCGCTCATGCACATGTGCTCTCCCGCTAGCTGAAGCTGCTGAGACAGCATCCAGCCTTTGGCTTCTGTGACATCAGCGCTTCCTCCCGCAGCTGCCTCACGGTGAGCCAGCAGGCCCTCCCCCTCAACCCTCAGTTCAAGATGCTTCAGATTATGAGCCATCATCAGGAGGGAAGCTACCTATTCTCTGGCTAGTTAGAAGGAACCATCATGGGGAAACCGGGTCCTCCTACAGCCCTGACACCAGCCTGCCAAACTGCGAACAGACCTCTACTGTGGAGAAGCACGGTACATCACTGGTCTAACTCGTTTTCATTCTGCAGCGTCTTCATCGCTAGCCCCCAGAGAGTCATGCCGGAGAAAAACTGGCCCTCTGAGTTCCTATAAGCGGTGGAAGATGCTCGACTGCCCAGGGGGTCACCGCAGTGGTTGTCCAAAGCAGCCAGAGAGGAGCGGATCATGGCCATGCCATCGGCCTGCAGCGGCTCGCCACTGGCTGGGGTGTCCACATCCGAGTAAGCATAGGTCTGAGGCTGTGTCTGCTGCATCTGGGGCTTGGCAAGTTTACCAGGATCCAAACTCAGCTTCTCCTGGTCACTAATTCCATGAGGTTGGATCATGGACCGTAACTTACAATAGGAGCCGCCAGAGTGGCTATCAAATTCCGCCACAGAATTTTCCACTGGGTGGACGGGGAGTTTAACGGACACTGGCATCAACGTCACGGACGTGTCTTGGGAGAAAGAGTCTGAGCTCTGAGATTTCTCGAGGTCGGAGGTCTCGATAGCTTGGCTGAGCTCCTCCAGCACGTCTGGGCTCTCATCACCAGCTTTGCAGTGCATCTTCTTGTGCCGCCGGAGCACTGCGGAGCGGGTAAAGCACTTGTTACAGATCTCACACGTGTACGGCTTCTCCCCAGTGTGAGTGCGGACATGCCTGCGGAGGTCACCTGAACCCCCAAAACATTTCCCTGGAAAAAGAAAAACATTTATTTATTTAAACAGGGTCTCGCCCAGGCTGGTCTTGAACTCCCAGCCTCAAACAATCCACCTTCCTCAGTCTCTCAAGTAGCTGGACTACAGGCGCGTGATACCACGCCTGGCTAATATACATATACATTTTGTAGAGACAGGGTCTTGCTATGGTGCCCAGGCTGGAAAAAGATGTTTTTACGTGGCCATTCTGGAAGGATTCTCTCCTCCCCTCCTAAGACACTGAACAACCCTGATCTGAGGAGGGGGGTCACCTCACAGCTCCTGCTCACTCTGGAAGGCTTTCCATTCCTGTGGGAGGTGCTTCTCCAGCTGCAGACTCCTCCAGCTTACGACCTTTGGGTTTTGAGTATCTCAGCGTCAGTCCTTTGATTCTCACTGAGTCTCCCTGCACATGGGTACCATGGGCACCTGCCAAGCCCATGCTGAGAAACCACAGCTCTCCTCGTCAGTGTCACTACATGTTCAGAAATCTAACACAGCCAATCTATAATTTAGAAACATCTTTTCTAAAGGTGTTTGTGTATTCGGGTGTTTGTCTTGAAAAAAAAAAAAAACTGCCCAGGCTGGAGTGAAGTGGCGTGGTCTTGGGTCACTGCAACCTCTGCCTCCTAGGTTCAAGTGATTCTCCTGCCTCAGCCTCCTGAGTAGCTGGGACTACAGATGCCTGACGCCATGCCCAGCTAATTTTTGTATTAATATTTTTAGTAGAAATGGCATTTCACCATGTTGGCCAGGCTGGTCTTAAACTCCTGACCTCAAGTGATCTGCCCACCTTAGCCCCCCAAAGTGCTGGGAGTGAGGCGCCCAGGCTTGAGTGAGGCACAATCTCAGCTCACAGCAACCTCCACCTCCTTGGTTCAAGCGATTCTCGTGTCACAGTCTCCCGAGTAGCTGGGATTACAAGTCTATGCCAACACACCAGGCTAATTTTTATATTTATTGTAGAGATGGGGTTTTGCCATGTTGGCCTGGCTGGTCTTGAACTCCTGGCCTTAAGTGATCAGCTCATCTCAGCCTCCCAAAGTGCTGAGGTTACAGGCGTGAGCCATGGCGCCTGACCCTGTACTCAGCTTTTAACAAAATTTTATGCATTCCTGTCCAAGTTCTATTTCCTTTCTCTGTGAATATGGTAAAGGTAAGGGATCCAGCTCCACCATTGGAGTAGGTAAGATGAGAAGGAACTCAGCACATAACCTTACAAAGGCCACAGACTAGCCAAGAATGAGCTGCACAACTCACATGGATAAATATTTAGAACTTTTCACTTTACATCTGAATGCTCAGCTATCTAGCTCCAGTCAAGCAATGGGTAGGCTATTTTTTTTTTTTTTTTTTTTTGAGACGGAGTCTTGCTCTGTCGCCCAGGCTGGAGTGCAGTGGCACGATCTCAGCTCACTGCAAGCTCCACTTCCTGGATTCACGCCATTCTCCCGCCTCAGTCTCCCAGGTAGCTGGGACTACAGGCGCCCACCACCATGCCCAGCTAATTTTTTGTATTTTTTTTTAGTAGAGACAGGATTTCACCGTGTTAGCCAGGATGGTCTCAATCTCCTGACCTCGTGATCCTCCTGCCTCAGCCTCCCAAAGTGCTGGGATTACAGGCGTGAGCCACCATGCCTGGCCTATTTTTTTTTTTTTTTAAGCCTTTGAATAATCAAACTGGACGTGAGCTTACATGCCTAAACTTTGGGAACATTTTCCATATAAAAAATACTGTAGGCCAGGTGAGGTGGCTCACACCTGTAGTTCCAGCACTTTGGGAGTCTGAGGAGGGAGGACTGCTTGAGCTCAGGAGTCCAAGACCAGCCTAGGCAACATAGTGAGACCCTATCTCTACAAAAAACAAAATAAAAATTAGCTGAGTGTGGTGGTGCATGCCTGTGGTCCCACTACTCAGAAGACTGAGGCAGGAGGATCGCCTGTGCCCAGGAGGTCGAGGCTGCAATGAGCTGTGATCGGACCGCTGCACTCCAGCATGAGCAACAAAGAACCCCATCTCAAAAAAAAAAAAAAAAAAAAAAAAAAAAAAATTTAAAAAACCAAAAACCAGAACACAACAACAACACATCACAGTGACCTTCGCCTTTGTGCTTTCACGTCTGTGTTTTGCCCACAATGTCAGGCTCAGGCTCAGTCTCCCTCACAGAACACTCGAGTGAAAGCATATTTAGTTTCTGCCTTGCCCCTATAACACACACTTTACTCAGACATGTGGAATTTTGTGAATTAGAAGCTTCACTGCTGCACTTGCTGGCTGCTTCCAACTGTTTGCTGCTCTAACATGAAGTTTTTATCTTTTTTCTTTTTTGAGACAGAGTCTCACTCTGTCACTCAGGTTGGAATGCAGTGGCGCGATCTTGGCTCACTGCAACCTCCGTCTCCCGGGTTCAAGTTAATTCTTGTGCCTCAGCCTTCTGAGTAGCTGGAACAACAGGCACACACCACCATGCCCAGCTAATTTTTGTATTTTTAGTAGAGACGGGGTTTTGCCATGTTGGCCAGGCTGGTCTCAAACTCCTGACCTCAAGTGACCCACCTGCCTCAGCCTCCCAAAATGCTGGGATTACAGGCGTGAGCTACCACGCCTGGCCAAGTTTTTATCTTTCTTTACATTGTTTCTTCAAGATAAATTCTTTTTTTTTTTTTTTTTTTTGAGGCAGAGTCTCGCTCTGTCACCCTGACTGGAGTGCAGTGGCCGGATCTCAGCTGCTCACTGCAAGCTCCGCCTCCCGGGTTTACGCCATTCGCCATTCTCCTGCCTCAGCCTCCAGAGTAGCTGGGACTACAGGCGCCCGCCACCTCGCCCGGCTAGTTTTTTGTATTTTTAGTAGAGACGGGGTTTCACCGTGTTAGCCAGGATGGTCTCGATCTCCTGACCTCGTGATCCGCCCGTCTCGGCCTCCCAAAGTGCTGGGATTACAGGCTTGAGCCACCGCGCCCGGCCCAAGATAAATTCTTAATAGTTGAATGACTGAACAAGATGGGACAACCACTTTTAGTATCCCTAATATGTAAAATTTTTAGTCATGACAGAGTTCCCACCAAGAAAGAAGAGTATGGGAGTCTCTCCTTCGTCTTTCAAGTCGAGAGGAGCTTGGCTCCACCTGTGTCCTGTCGCAAGGAGGGCACAGTGGAATGGCGCCCACCTCCCGCACAGTAGGTCTAGTAGGGGACAGGTGGGTGGGCGCCACACTGCTGTGGGCCTGCAGGCCCCTGAACACAGGCCTGAAGGCTGCCACCCGCTGGACAAGAGGCACGCTGGAGCTGCTCTGAATCAGCAGGGGAGGCTGCCCAGAAGGCAGTGAAACCCCAACAAAGCCTCCCTATAGTAAGCTGCTACTAACTCAGGGAGCCAGGAAAGAGGCCAGCTGGACAGAAATGCATGGCTGCGTAGTGCAGGCCTGTGTCTTGGAAAGCACAGTGAAATGCTGGGGGAAGACAAGGAAGGCAGACTTGAGAACTACGAAGCCCAGCACGCATGACACAGCGAGAGCGCGTGAGCCTGCGAGCAGTCTGACACACTGAGAAGCTCAGCATGTGAAACCCTCTTAAAATAGAACTGTCTATATACCCAAGAAAATGGAAACACACCCCCACACAAGCCTGTGTACACAGATGTTCATAGCTGCTTAGTGCAAGAAGTCGACTACAAAATACCCCGTGTTGTATGAGTCCATGCATAGGAAATGTCTAGAACGGGCAGGTCCACAGAGACAGAACCTACAGGAGTGGCAGCCAGGGGCCCGGGCTGGTAATGGGGTTGCTAATAGGTATAAGGCTTCCTTTTAGGGTGATGAAAATGTTCTAAAATTAGATTGTGTTGAGAGTTACACAACTTTGTGATTCTACCAAAAACCACTGAATTGTTCACTTTAAATTGGTAAATTTTATGGTATGGGAATATTGTCTCAAAGCTGTTAAAAACTGACCCTGTCACATAACATTCCTGCTCTCTTCAGCTCTTCCCTATCCCCCAGCAGCTGACCTCGTCAGGGTGGGAAATCAGCGTCAGTGGGGCAGGGAAAGGGCAGAACCCTACGTGCAGTGAAGGGGACAGAAGGCCTCACTTCCTCCACAGCAGGGTCTGAGCAGCAGCAAGTCCTAGCTGGGGAGGGAGGACAAAATTTACCTTTAAATCCAGTTCACAGTTGTGACAATTATTTGGAACTGACATTTTAAATTAGTGATTTGAGACCACATTACTGATGCTTTGAGATGAAGCTCTCGCTGTCACCCAGGCAGTGGTGCGATCTTGGCTCACTGCAGCCTTGGCCTCCTGGGCTCAAGAGATCCTCCAGCTTCCACCTCCCAAGTAGCTAGGATTACAGGCACACGCCACCACGGTAGGCACCTACATTAGTGATTTAAAGTGATGAAACTTCACTTTCTAAGAGTGATCAGAGTGGTCATGGAGCTGCCTAAATCTGTATCCAGAAGATCTGTGTACAATTTAAATGGAGAGACAAAAACCAAGTTTTCTCTGGTTATATGCAGAAGTCCTGCTGGTTTCAGATTCCAATTACAATTAGAATGAACCCCTCTGAATGGTGCCCTGAATCCAGGCTCCCTACAGCTGGACTCTGAGCATTTCTTATTTGGTCTAAACAGATCATCATCGAACTTGTTGTCACTCATAGTTTCGCCCATCATTCAGTAAGCACCTCAATTACCTGTCACGGGTACACACACTCCGTCTTTCGAGGCCATGTGTATAGGAATCCTGGCTCCAACGCTGTAATCACAGGTCATGAGCGACCTGACCCTGAGTCTCCGTGTCCTCATCGGAGCAGTCAGGTGCCCTGAAACCGGAGGCCGCCAGCTTTCCACTCTCCTCCCGGAGGCTCACAACAAAGTATCAAGTGCCCACGAGAATAACCTCTGCTCTGTAAGTCTGTGCTCTATGGAAGCCCACCCTCTGCGCTCAGCATGTGCTCCCATGCTCTGGCGGGACCACCACTCTCCTTCGTGTGTGGCCACACATCCTGCTG